>NW_017275249.1:336090-348554 GCF_001594065.2 Cyphomyrmex costatus
GAGAGAGAGAGAGAGAGAGAGAGAGAGAGAGAGAGAGAGAGAGAAGGGGGCGGGTAGTGTCCGAACTTGAAGTTTCTGAGGTCGACATGATTTACCTTGAAACGCTTCATCTCACCATCAAAGGAAACCTTTTCGTAACGGAACCATTATTAAACAACATAAATGTTTAAGATTAAATAAATTGAAATATAACTGAATAAATGCCAAAATCCTCTGCGAAATTAAAAGATTTTAATATCAAATATTTATTTATTTTGGAATAAAATAAATTTTTCAATAAGCAATAAAACGATGGTATATCGAGATAGATGAACTTATTACTTTCAGACTGACCATGTGCGATAAATATATGATGTTATATAAGTACATATATACATATATATAATGCGATAAAAGAGTGAATATTATTCATTTTTGTAATATCGTAATGTTGATTGATAACTGTAATTAATATCTATATGGAAAAATAAAACGGAAGACACTAAAAATTAATTGGCACATACACATGACTTTCCCTCTACAATAATTATTTTCAGAACCTTTTGTCTTGTTTTCTATAAAGTATTATTGTGTGTACATGGTGTGTAATGAATAATATGACATAATAATTATATGCATAATATATTGTATCAAGACAATTCCCATATCCCCCCAAATTGCGCGCTGTACAATCGTTGGTTTTGAAACGCAATTTTAATAATCTGAAAATACTAAATCTGGAAAAATTGTGATAAGAACGCATATTTTCACCCGCTTAAATTAAAACGTCTAGTATTTTCAGATTATTAAAATTGCGTTTCAAGACCGACGATTGTACGACGCGCAATTTGGGGGGATTACGTATATTAGTTAATTATTAATAGGACATTGTTCTTACTTTGGGTAAATATTGCGAAGAATATTACTACGTCGATCCGCCATCAGAGGTCTATCGATATTCGCAAATTCTCGCAAGTGCTGAGATACGCGTATATCTCTTTATATGGAATCTCGATTTAATAACTTACACAGGTGTCTAAGGTAGGCTTCCACTACAATGTCTTACTGGTGAGTCCAGTAGTGGAAGCTGGAACGAAACGCCAAAAATAACGTAATACTCTTCGCAATATATTAGAATAAAATTAAATATTTTAACGAATTTGTTTGCTCGTATACCCTTTCTCTCTTTATTATTAGTTTGAAAAACTTAACGAGCCTTCTCACTACATGTTTTTATTTTCTTTAATGCAATAGTAAATATCAGGAGACGCGATAGTGTCTCCGGCCATGTTCAAAAAATTACTAGTTAATTTAAAAGTTAGTTTAAAAGATTAATAATAGACATTACAAGTCTCTTATCCCGAGCCACCAAAGTCTATTTTTCGGGGGTGCATAACTACTAAAATATTATATTTTGTTCGAAATTTAGAAAATCTTTTCTATAGCAAATTGAGATACTTTTAAAAAATAATTATCATACTGCAATAATTAAAATTCAGTTGGAATTGGTCCGTTGAGGATGTTTGACGTGTTCCATGTATAGTTTTCCATGTATAACTTTTTATCTCAAGATGTACTTCGACAATTTTTGTAATATTTCTGACTAAGTTTTTTAAAGAAAAAATTTTTTACTGTTTTCTTATTGTGTGACATTTATCATTATGACTACTTTTGTAAATATATGGATACACGGACCAACTAATATTTTCACGTATAGATTTGCAAATTTTTTGTTATATATTTAACTACGCACAAGATTTTCTTATATATTGATGTTTTTCCATAATTTTGTACATTTCAACGTAAAGTGTTTCATCTGAAGAGGACCAGATTTGGTGGTCGAAACTAGTAATGTAATTAACATCTGTTTTTTAATCGTTACATTTATGTAAATTTTATATGTTCATTAATTTTAGAATATATGTATTAATTTGTTGTTAATTTTCTTTTCGTTTGACTCTTATAATGCCATTTCCATGTTTATAATATAATTGAAAGATACAAATCTTCCCTCAAAAAATGCAAACATACATTTTTTAGAAAATATGAATTAATTCAGTCGAGAACTCAGTGTTAATGTTTTTTTACTTGCCAGAGTTTTACAATAAACGCGCTTGTATAAAAGTATATTTTATTTCCTGGGAATATGACAATATGTTGGAATATATCAGGAGGGATAACTTTCTTCAAATGGATCAAAACGACATTGTTATAATTACAAGTTTGATACCGGTAAGGTATCGACAGGATGCCGCCATGTGAAGTTATTAATGAATCATTAATTTTAAATTGTATAGGTACGCGAAGTTGACATAAACGCGTCTATCCGCAGTTTCTTACGAACCTTTGCCACGTTTGTATAGTGTATTATTTTCACAGATATACGAAAACATACAGATCGTAGTCACATAGTTTCTAATGTTTGCTTTATGAAAGTTATAATTACATAAGATCTTTGTACAAAATTGTATTCATACAGATTATGTGTAGAAAGTAACAAAGAGTTTAGAAAAATATTTTTATTTTTAAAATATGTAGCTAATTATTAAAAAAAAAGAACATTATGTATATATTGCAATATCACTATTTCAAATACAGATAACTTTTTGAATAAATATGAGAATCTATTATTTTTGATTATAGCAACTATAGAAATGCAGATACTGTCTCTCAATTTCTTATTATATACTATAAGTGGTTTATGGCGACCAATCGAGTGGTCTTCAAAATGTTCCAAGTTACTGTATAGCGTATTCACCTTTTTAACGATATATTTATTGACGTATTTGATGCTGACTCATTTGCTGTATATCATCCTTGTTATCGATAACGTGGAAGACTTTGCATCGTGTTCCCCGTTTTTCTTCTCAACAATCAGTTTATTGTCTAAAGCGATTACTGCTGTTATCTATCGCGATCGAATTGTCAATTCAGTTGAAATTCTGCAAAAAGAACCTTGCAAAGCTTGTGATAAAGATGAGACTATTATCCAGATGAAATTTGATAATACAATCAGGTAGGTTGGTATATGTATATCAATAACTACAATGTAACTTTTGAAAATATCAATAAATAAATCAGTAAATTATATGTGTGCTGATACACAGAGTTAATAAAATTATATATACGAATACTTTTAATACAAATTAAAATAAATTAATTTTTTAAAACTTAAAACAAACTAAATTATTATTACACAATTGTAAACGTATCTCTCGTTTGTGCACGTTCTACCGTTATATTTCGGTTATAATAACGAAATTACACTACGTACAAAATATTTGATGTTCTTTTCTTTTATCGAGCAGAATTTTTTAATTCGAATATGTAATTTTAAATCTTATTGCAATCTTATACTATACTTATCATAATAATTATATGTTTTTAATATATTTTTAAAAACTATATACAGATCATATTCCATATATTATCTACTTTTATGTTCGTTTTCGGCGGTGGGTGCTGTGACGGCAGGATTGCTCGATGTTTTAGAGGGTCAGTTACCTTATAACATGTGGGTACCTTGGGATTGTACTTCATTCCTTTTATTCTTGTTTACATCCCTTCAAGAGATCGTAGCTATAATTATTGCCACGATTGTAAACATTGCGACGGAAACTATAGTATTAGGATTTTGTTTAAAAGTGTGTGCACAATTTGAAATTTTGGAGTATCGCCTTCAAAAAATGATAAAATATAGAGAAGAGAAAATATTTCCGAAAAATTTATTGAACAAAACATCGTATAAAATAAGCAAGTTGTCGAATCACATTTCCCATCATTTATGCATAATCAGGTTTGTCAAGTACCTATTGTAAATAGTGTATAGAAAGTTGTTTTATAAATATTTTTATTGAATACATTAAATAATATACAGAATGAGTCACTTAAGGTCGGCTATCCGAATAACACCCATAGTTTTGGAGATAAAAAGAACCGAAATAAAAATTGTTTCGTATCGAAAGGAACATTATGGTGATGAACATTGTTTCCTAGGTGAAGGTGCTTAGATTTGAAGATCATATTTATTTTTTAAAATAGAATCATGCATTACCGGACATCTATAGTTATAGACGTTGATCGTAAGACAGTTTGGTGATCATAAATAATTAAGGTCACTCAATGTCACGGACATGAAAAGGATTGAAGAATGAAAATTCATCGTGAATGTTTCTGAAATGTAATACTCGCGATTTTGTTACAAACTCTAAAATGTTATCTATTTATTAATATTGTTATTAATAACAATATCGTTGTCGATAGTAAGTATTTAAGTAATAATATCGAGTCGAGTGAAGTATGGAACGCGTCGTCAGGGCGACGAAAAGAGTAAAGGAGGATAATGATAGTTTGACAGTTGATGTTTGGTCTGACGTTACGAACGCTAACTGGGGTGCGTTCAGAATCGTCGTCCGGATGCACCCAGATGTTGTTTTATCCTTGTTGTTCACGAATGATAAACAAGGATAACACGACACCTGGGTGCACTCAGATGATGATTCTGAACGCAGCCCTGCATCTTCTGTACTCGTATCTCTTTTCCGTGCGTTTGAATAAAGAGTTTGTTCTTCCGTATGTATCTTTTGTTTCCACGGACTGCAAAGACTTGGGTTAGCGTTTCGGAGCAAGTGTTTTGTTAATTATATTGTTACGTGCAAGTGTAACACTATAATTACATTTTTATGTTTGAAAAATTCGGAAAAATTTCAATGGAATATTTGATATTTAGCGAAAACGTTCCGCTATAGATAAAAAGAAATCTTATGATGTCATGTCCGATGACCGTGGTAACCATTTATGATTTAATGTTCGTTCAATTCAACGATTTTCACATTCTTGATGGAACGAGCCGTGAGAAGGGTGAAAGTTATTACAATGTAGGATTTTTACAATACCGTTTTGACTAATATCGATTTACTCGCATAAGTTCACGTGTGTATGTTGCTTCAGTCAAACTGCAAGGTCTCTCAATTATTGAGTAACTGTGTATTTACATTAAATGACCTTATCATTTCATTTTGTATTATATATAATTGTAAGATATTTCAGAGTTCGTAACAAAATTGCGAATATTGCGTTTCAGAAATATTCACGATGAATTTTCATTTTTCAATCTTTTTCATGCCCGTGACCTTAAGTGATCTTGGTGTCTATGATCATTGAAACTATTTTGTGATCGTCTACAATCACACATGTCCGACATTGGTTCCATTTTACAAAATAAGGATGACCTTCAAATTTTCTAAACGCTTTCACCTGGGAAACAATGTTCATCTTCATGATGTCCTCCTGGATATCAAAAAATTTTTATTTCATGCATTTCTTCTTCATCTCCACAATTGTGGGTGTTATTTGCTGGTTTTAAGTGACTTACCCTGTGTGCGTGCGTGTGTGTGCGCGCGCGCATGTGTACAACGAGATTTAAAAGTCCCGGAACAGCTAATTATATCAGAAAGTATTGATTTATTGAAAAAAAAGATCTGTTTACTGATCTTATCAGTTTGATCTTGAATGACATTGCCAATGTCAGGTCAAGGTCACATTGATTTTTTAAAATGGGACATCCTATTTTTTATTCTGGAATCTAATAGTTGGCGTTAAAAACTTTTCAAAATGCTACAATAAAGTTAATTTTTTAATAGTACTTTTAGAATTATTAATATATGGGGCATTCCATGCCAATTGGGCCACCCATTTTGCGAAGTTTCATGGATTTCGTTCATATTACTTGAACATGAACAGTTTGATGAATAAAGACTCTATGCCGAATAATATATCTGTAGGCCAACTGGTTGCTGAACTATAGAGCCGTCAATTTTTGGGCTTTCTCGTCGCAGCGCTCTTTTCCCTTGTCATTAGTAGGCATGAAAGACAAGTTTGGAAACGAAATAAAGACGTTCCCTTATAGAAAATTGAACGCTCTTTCACGTAAGAATACTCTTTTTTCGATCAAACCGGTTTACGACCATGTTTGTCAGTTTTGAAGTTTTCAAAATGGCGGCGCGCCTAAAAGGCCAGTCTCAATTTTCTTTTAATATAGCTCAAAATGTAGCCCCAGGTCTCTACTTTGTTACTCTAAAAGGACTTAATGGGACATTCATTCGTTTGGGAGTAAGAGTTAGGAAAGTGAGGAAAATGAGTACCGCGGCAGGGTGACGGAGCGACATTGCCTCACTTTCCTAGCTCTTACTCCCAAAAGATTCTTACGTGAAAGAGCGTTCAATTTTCTATAAGGAAACGTCTACATTTCGTTTTCAAACTTGCCTCTCATGCCCACTAATGACAAGCGAAAAGAGCGCTGCGACGAGAAAGCCCAAAAATTGGGTGATCCACTTGGCATGGAATGCCCCATATGTATAATAATAAGGCTTGAAAGTTACAGTATCGTCATTATTATATAGTATTATCCATATTGTTTGACTAACGATTAAAACTCTGTTGAATGTTGTTCTATGTAATACCCTGGATAATATTTGTTAAGAACAAGTTCTCTCTCTTTCTCTCTTTCTCTCTTGGAAATTGGAAATTTTCCTCTTATTTTCCTATTATTTTTACGTAAAAATGTATTGCAAAAATGAAAATAAGGGAAACAATACAACCTCCAACACATACATACACACATACACATATACAGGATGTCTGGTAAAGTTTGTAACAACTTAAAAGTAGATTACTGAGATCGAAATTTTTTTTGAGACGAAAATTTTGAATAATACAGGAATAAATACAGAAATAACAAGAAAATAGTTTTAGATTATAAGCATATATTTTAAGTTAGTAAAGTATATCGCGCGTTTAAAATTCACATATTTAAATATGGTACAATGAAAATTTCCAATCATACTTAAATGCATGAGCTTTATATTTTATCCGACACACATACACACACGCACACGTGCGCGACAGACAACGTATATTAATAATTATGTCATTTAATTGACCAAGCATTTGCAATATATGTCACTTATGATATGATTGTTTAAACATTTATAGACTTGCCGGAACAGTTAATGACATATTCAGCAATGTGATCTTTGTTCAATTTTTTGTCAGTATTTTGGTACTGTGTTCAATTGTGTACCATCTGTCTTCTCATTTGATACTTACAGACATTGCCACTTTAATCGTCTACACATTTAGTATGTTTGTACAGATTTTTGTTTATTGCTGGGCTGGAAACGAAATTATGGTCAAGGTAATGACTGCTATAAAGATATGTATATATGTACATATATATGTATTTAAACAGAAAAAATATTTCTTTATGATAAAACAAACAAAACTACAAAATTTTTGCAATTATGCTTTTTTTGCTTATTCTGTTTATTATAATTAATTTTATTTGCGCGTAGAGTACTGGATTGAGCGAAATAGTGTATCATCTGGATTGGATGTTGATGACAATTAATGAACAAAAGGATCTACTAATGATTATGAAGCGTAGCACAAAACCTATTAAATTTACCAGCAGTTTTTTGGTGACATTATCTCTGGAATCTTACGGCAATGTCAGTTTGTAAAGATTTATAATATTTCTTATAAGTATGGTACTAAATTCTTACTAAATTTTTATTTTGCTTTACAGCTTCTGAAGATGTCTTTCTCCGCATTTAACGTTCTACAACAATTTTAAAATTTTACTACGTATACAATATCATATATCAATACACTACATATACAATATCATATAATAAATAAATCGCTTATTATTGTAAAATATATTACCCTGAAAAACTGCTGCTATTATCAATATTCAAATTGTTTCTCGAATTACTTTTCATTCCCACTCTCAAAAAAGTGATACAATAATCAGCCTAATAGATAGAGTGTTATTACTTTTAAATCCTATCTTTCATAAAGAGAATTTTGATGTTATTATTAAAATTCTTTTAAATAATGAATTGATTGGTTGTCTGGAGCTGCCTTGTGTGTGAGCATACCCTTATCTTTATACATGATTCCTCCGTTTACTATAATCATGCTATAATCATATATCGTTTTAACGACAAGACGCTATCGTGTCTCCTGAATAGCTAATTACAGTAATTAATTTTATAGAGCAACGTGACTGTACGTGGATATCTGACTGATCACCGATTTGGTGAAAGATTCTGGAAAGGTAAATATTTTTATATCCTTCTTTGTTGAGTATAGACGATGGTTTCGGTAATTGTTCACTTTAGGGGATCCAGCTCCGATGACCTTGACCTTGACATAACTTGTCAAGGTCATGATTCTGAGTAACTTTGTCTTAACAACTAGGTGGCGGATTCTTATAATCTTTGAGATATTCAGACTTAATAGTCTGGACTATTGTATACTATCAATAGTTAATACTATGCGTATTCAATAGTCCAGACTATTCGATAGTTAGACTTTGTACGTAAAGCTGTCTGTTTTGTGTTGATGTAAATACAGTAGGTTCCGTCTCCCCCTGCGGAGGGGCTCCACTACTGTTAAAAATAACCTAACCCAAAACTCATTTAGTGGTGTGAGGTAGCTCTTTGTGTAGAAAGTCGAAATCCATGCACAGCAGTACAGGCATGTGAATTTCTATGCGAACATACTTCTATGGTTGTGCTATTACGTATGAATTTCGACTTCCTACGCGAAGCGACAGCTACCATACACCACTAAATGGGTTGGGTTAGGTTACTAACAGTAGTGAATAACAGTAGTGGAGCCCTCCCGCAGGGGGGGGGGGGGGGGGGAGGTGGAACCTACTGTATTCACGCGTACACTTTACAACATAAAACGACATGGAAGTTGCGAGCTCATTCGCAGAAGAAGAGGTGGAATAAGAGTTGCCTCGCATGAATAGTAGGTTTCACTACTGTTAAAAATAACCTAACTGAACGCTTAATATCTGAAAAACTATAACAGACGCCACCTAGTTGTTACGGCAAAGTTGCTCAGAATCATGACCTTGACAACATATGTCAAGGTCAAGGTCATCGGAGCTGGGTCCTCTAAAGTGAACAATTACCATGATTTCTAATACTATTGATACGGTATTTGACTATGCCAAAGATATGGTGGACCTTGAAAATTCGTATGAAAAAGATTAAAAGTGTCGATGCTGCTTGTTTTTACTATACATTCTTATATTGCGGTATGGTATAATACTATATATATGTAATACTAGAAACCCTATAATAAGATCATGCTATACGGTATCCAGTTTTGAACAGTTCGTTAAGTTTTATCAATTTTTATCACACTGATTTTAGATACACACTATAATATTATATTTTAGCAACATACTTAAATATGAAATAAACCTAGATGAAGAATTGTTGTAAAACAGTGCTGCACATACACCCATTTTTTTTAATTTTTACGTATATTTTTTGTAACAAATATCTAGTCGTGGTAAACATATATGAGCAGTTTAGAGCATATGTATATGAAGTGAGCATTGTCTATACCTCCTTTGACCCAAACGTGTGTTCAAAGGTGCGTTCCGTTACTCGCATGATGCGCATAATGCATCGTTTATTTTTGTTACTCACCAAATATTAAACAAGGACAATTAATGCATCATTCGCATCATGTGTGAAACGGAATGTACCTTAAGATGTATGTGAGAGAAAAGGATATAAAACTCTCGTCCTATGTGCGTATGCATCAACATTGCAACTTACTATAAAAATACATATAGGGGAGAATGTCCTAAATCGGATCATGTTCCAAATCGGACCTTTTTAATTTAAATAAATACGGTTAAGCAGATTTGCTTACTATTTATAATGTAAAGTCCTTATTTTCAGCTATTATGCAAAAATTTTTTTGAAAAAGAAAATCCTTGTAAATCATTATTTAAAAGTTATTAAAAATTTGAACTGTAATTGATTTAAGATAATTAAAGAGTGTAGAATTAAAAAACATCAAGAGTTTTGTGATTACTTTTGCGGTTTATTGTAAAATTTGTTCCAATAGTTTGAAAAAACCCGTGTCCAAATCGGACCTCTCTTTGAGTGTCCAAATCGGATCTATATGAAAAACATTAAAAAGAC
Organism: Cyphomyrmex costatus; assembly: GCF_001594065.2. Classification (NCBI taxonomy): domain Eukaryota; kingdom Metazoa; phylum Arthropoda; class Insecta; order Hymenoptera; family Formicidae; genus Cyphomyrmex; species Cyphomyrmex costatus. The sequence continues at coordinate 346,086 of NW_017275249.1, forward strand.
GAGTAAGCCAGCTAATTCATCGAAGAAAGAAGGTTCGCTACAACTTGGTTGTAGTACTGGTGATCGACCGACCAGATCTGGTCTAAGAGATACTGAATCAATAAAATATCATATGTCATCAGACTCAGATTGATGGAATTTTTTATTGATTTTAATTCTAATAATATAAACTGTATTTTTATCTTTGAGTCTTAAATTGCTCGTTTTTACTCAATACTAACAAAAATTAATTAAAATATATTAAAATTCTAATAATAAGAAAATTAATATACGTAGAATGAGATTTACTAATCGTTTGTTAATTTATTTTACTTATTAGCTTGTTTTTTCATTCGATCTATCAATCGCTTGGTCAACAATAAGACATGGAGATGTTCACATTAGATGTTTCCAATTAACTAATAACTTTTAATTATCATGATGTTACTTCTGAGGATGGCTCAATCCGAGAGCCAAAACGTTAAGTAGTATATGGAATTTTGTAATCATTTTTGTTTTTGTTTTATTATTGTATAATTCAGAATTATGTAAGATGATATTTTATTATATATAACAGTTATGTTTTATCTATCGTTTTAAAAATTTATTTTGTATGACTCTTACAACGTCCTTTGCTCATTTCGTTTGTTGTTTTAAAATTCTGTTTAAAAGTTCATAAGAATAGGAGAGGTTCGATTTGGAACTCATGGTTTCAAATCGGACCGGAAAATGCATTTTTATGTTTTCCATTATAGTTCGACACAGGTAAGAGATACGTAAAAATGGTCTGAAGCAAAAATGAAGGAAATTAAATATGATCTTTCAAATGGCATTGGTTTTATGATCGGATTTTATTTACGCTTTATAGAGAAAACTGTAAATATGTAGGTCCGATTTAGACCACTCTCCCCTATGTATACTTAGTTTTTGTATTAACTGTGATAACATAAAATTGACAAAATTTCAAAGTAAAAAGCATGAAACTGTAATATAATTGTAAGAATAAAAAATAAAACCGATTTTTTACGATTACTGCATAAAACGTAATATACATGCGGCATCTACAGGATGTTTGACAAGTAATGAAAAATTCTGTTGCATAGGGGTAGAATGGACTAAACTGAGAAGAAAAGTTCTGTACCATTTTACGATTTTCGCAATAATTAACGAGATATTAATTTAAAAAATATCCAAATTTGCTCGGTCCACCGCCAAATGCAAGCGCGCGACTAGAAACGATCGCCCAACGAGGCGCGCTGCGCGCAATCGTCGTCGCTAGGCACGCGTTGTTTAACAAGCGGCAATGCCATCGCTAAACAATGTCTATTGTTTACATTAGGAACACATCTTGCTAAGGTGTCTTAAATGCTACCTTTTCTTTAATTTTAAATCTTTACTACATTTATACAAATATGGTACATGAATATACTTATATTTTTATATGAATAGACTTATATTTTTTGTAATGTTCTCAGAAATATTCTCTCTTTCGAATGTGATTATTAATTTTCCATTTTTACCTCAGTAAAAACTTAAAATATTCTCGAAGTTTGTAGAGGTCCACATTGGGCCCAATTAATTTATTATAAAATATGATTGGGGAAGACCGGGGACAAAAGTAACATTTTGACTTTAAAGTGTTATAACAGTTAAAATATAATATAATATTTATATTAAAAAAAGTTTAGATGAAGAATTTATTTAGCTACAAAATTTTCTTTAATTCAATTTTTCAATGTAACTAGAAAAAAGTTATGTTTGTTTAAAGACTATGAATTTTATTATAACCGTCCCAACTTCTGGAACGATTTGTAACAGTAGAGAGGAACAATTATACCACCATTATTTTATTTATAAATAAAATAATGGTTATTTTATTCGTTTTTAATTAAATAATAATTTCACTTTATGTATGTAGGATTTATTGGTGAAACAATATTGATTGTTGCGACGCTTCGTTTCAAAGAGATAACACGTTCCTTTCTCACAATCACAACTCAGCCATGATTCTCTAACTGCCGCTCAACATCTAACCTACCTTACTTCTAGCGCAAGCGCGCCGATACTTTTCCGTAGCGCCACAACCAGAAACGCAAAAATAAAAGATTCGTGTGTACAAAGTACTCTTCCTACATTAACAATCATAGTTTTAAAATTAACGTATTATTTCTACTATACATGTATGGGTAAATATGCCGATGAAGGGAGCCAGCCCCGATGACCTTGACCTTGACATATGTTGTCAAGGTCATGACCCTGAGTAACCTCCAACAGGTTTTAGCCGTCGCTCGTCCTTCGTTAAAAAGTTATTAACAATCATAGTTCTAAAATATACGTTTCATTTCTGCTATATACGTATGATATCAAGTACTATTCTACACCTTTCCCTGTTCAGAAACGTTAAACTTTCCACGCGCGAAGTTACTTTCACCTCCTCCCCTGCACAGGGGCACAGGATTTCTACGATTGTACTATTGCTATGATAGTACT
>NW_017275249.1:348783-355537 GCF_001594065.2 Cyphomyrmex costatus
CTGGGGGGGTGAAAGTCGCTTCGCGTAGAAGGTCAAAACCTATGTAGAATAGTATTTAATACTGTATATATAGCAGAAATAGGATGTTATTTTTGAAACTTTTTTTGTTAATATCTTTTTAACGAAGGACGAGCGACGGCTAAAATTTGTTCAAGGTCACTCAGAGTCATGACCTTCACAATATATGTCAAGGTCATCGGAGAGTAGTTCGTTATAATGCATAATTACCAAAATAATTTCTGCTCCTGCATTTGTGCACGTTCCGCGAAAATCTGTATGTAATAAACGATTCAATGCCAATCTGTTTATAGAATTTTACCACGCGGCCACATACATATATCTGTTATAGTTTAAAAAATATTAACGATGTTACTATTATACTCTATTACTCTTTTGTCCCTTACTCTGAAAAAAAATCATTCAAGATAAGTTACGCATGTTCAAAATTGTATACATATATATACTGTATAATATACATATAATACATATATGTATAGATTACATATAGATAAATTGATAAAGTCAAAGTTTTAAGGATATCATTTTAAGAATAATTACGAATATTAATATATTAAATATTCAGATTTGAAATTAATAATTTGCAATGAATTGCTTTTATACATAAGCAATGATACTTGTAATAAACTATTTCATTAATTCAATTAATAGAGAAGAAAATATATTCTACAAGTCTTACATTTCTCTATGCAATGGTTTATGTATACAAGAATTGATATAAGGGTTCTGCCAGCGATCTTCGTACTGAATAAACAGACAAACAGCAATTATGTAGGTACAGTAAAGAATATACGTATTCTCAACTTTGTGGTCAAGATATCAAATGTAAGGGAAATGTAGTCGTTTATATTCGCGTTGAACTATTTCCATTACTTTTCTAACGTCAATAAACATTTTATTCGATGGGAATAGACAATATGTTTAGATATAAGGGGTAAATGCACCCCTTGGTTATTACAAGTAAGTCGACCTTCGCATCCGTTACTATAGCTGTCATTACGTTATTCGCATAAATGGAAAATAAGAGTGTACTATAATAAATTATAATAGGTTCTGTGCTAATGATCGTCGCTGGCATAAAACTAAGAAATTGAACGAGCAAACTCGTAGTCTCATGTAACACACGAGTGTACATTTTTATTTAGTTAAAATTTAATATTGTCTTTTCGATATTAAAACAAACTTACATCCACATTAACATCTATTAATTCTGTTGTGTTACTAAAAATGTGAAAAGCAGTATTTCGAAAAAAGTGCACAATAGATATTTATAACTTTCTCTCATGCTCTCTCTTTCTTTTTAATTATTAATTTATAATAATATTATGTACGATCTATGTCAGCGTATTCTAAACTTGTATAGATCGCGACTTTAAAAAAATATATATCGATGATTCACCAAGCTTTAGTAAATATATGAAAATAACTTTATTAATTCCCCTTATTAAATATAAAAAAATAATATAAATTAATAAATTAATTATTTATGTATTGTATATTATAATGCCCCTACTTTTAATGTTTTATTGAATATAATTTTATAAATCTATTTTTTAGATATGTATGTATTGTAATAATAAGATATGTGTAAAGAATGTCTTTATTTCTTATATTTGTTGATAATAGTTTTGATGTTAATGCAAATTGTTTAGATGTAAAAAGTTTGAAAATTTTAGTTTATATCGAAATTTGATTATGCATGATATCATCATTAAAAATCCAATTTCACACATATGTATACAAAGTCGTATAAAAAAATATATAAGTTTGTACAATAAAGTAACAAAAGTGTAATTTAACATTCTAAATTTTTATGAGTCGCGACATACATTTTAGGAATCTCTGATCTATGTATTTAATAAATAATATCTTTATTACAATCAGTTAGTCATATAATTTACATTAAATAAAAATATAACAGATTTTTTCGCAATACTGCATTAACGATTCTTTTCTCGATATATAGAAATACCTATCCTCTTTTATTGTAACACCTTAATGAACTGATTGTAAAGAGAGTTACAAATATGCAAATGTTTTCTCTAAATTTTTTAATGTATACTATCGGTGGTGTATGGATGCCGATTGAATGGTCATCGAATATCGCTAAACTAATGTACAATGTGTTTACCACTATTGTACTAGTCTTATTATACTTTTTGATGATAACTCAATTCATGGATATCATTCTTGTTGTTGATAATATCGATGATTTCGCAACAAATACCTTAATGTTTTTGACTATTGTTGCTGTTACTTGTAAAGCGACGATTGTTGTAATACGTCGGAAGGCAATCATCAATTTGCTGCAAATATTATTGACGGCACCTTGTAAACCTCGAGACGAGGACGAAATGATGATACAAACTAAATTTGATAAATTTATCAAGTGAGTATTTATTATTATTATAATTCTTTGATAGCAAAAACTTAGGTCATCGTTTAAAAAGTATATAATTTAAGTCTTTTTAAGACTGAATTTAATCGGCATTAAGCTAATTTGATTTAAGTTAAAAAAATTATTTCTATGACAAAAGCATTCTAATTTTTTTCTTTATTAAACTTATTTATTGAATTTTGTTTGTTGATTTCAAAAATCTATCAATTTTCGACATTTAAACGGTACATTAACAAATATTACATAACACATGCATTTTAATAATTTAAAATATTATAAGAGTATGTGCGCGCACGCACACACACACACACACACACACACACACACACACACACACACACACACACACACACACACACACACACACACACACACTACTTATTGACTACATTACAAAGTAATTCTTTACATTAGAAGACACCTCTTTAATGACCTTGACCTTGACATACATTATAGAGATGAGAATACCGATATATTTTTTTCTATAAATTAATTGGCGGTCTCTCATATACTTAATTTTCGAGATTTACATGAACTCACGTATACTCTGTAAAACTTTAAAAATTTAAATTATGATATTAGAGAGAAAAGTTTGATCGATGATTGAGAATAGAATCCCTTACATTAATCTAACCTTAACGAATGTTAAACACCTTTTTACGTAGGTGGAAGAAACATATGTTCCACTATGATTAAACGTTACCAATGCTACGCTAATACTGTTCATGAACTATGCTAACGCTATCGCGCTATTTGCTCCATGAACAGCATTTCCTCGATTTCCCTTATGTTGTGCTTATACTCTGTTATACATTTCATGTGCGATAAAATTTTTCAAACAAAGCAAGCTCATTCCACCGATTTTCTCATTGTTAGAGAGAAAGATGGAGTGGATCTCGCTTCGCGTAGAAGGTCGTACACCCCATAACGGGGGAAGGTGGAAGTCGGTTTGCGTGAAAAGTTGTACACCCTATCGCAAGAGAAGATGTGGAGTTGAAGCATGATTAAAGACAAGGACATGTTTATACGCACGTTCACGCCCACTGACTAATCAGAATTGTTAACAAGCCATGTCATCGTTACGCGATAAATTTGAACGAGTTGCTTTCAAGCATGCTTTCCTAGCATATTGTTCATTTTTCGATTATAATTCGTGTATTCTTTCATTGCATAATTCATGCACTGAGAAAAAAAGTAGTTGACTCAACTAAATGCGGCGATCACGGGCTGTCAAGCAAATATTTGTTAATTCAAAAATATGTCCTGTTGAAATAAATAAGTCATGTGTTCAATGACTACTGCGTATTTGACTCAAATACATTAATATTTCGACTAAACAAAATATTTGCTTGACCGCCAATTTAGTTGAGTTAACTATTTTTTTTCTCAGTGTGTTTTCTTTGCAATGAAAACACAATCCTCACTCTATAGTCTGTTAACACAACACAGAAACGCTACTCAGGAAGGTTATCCCATGTAACTAATAAATGGCGATATACGAACCGGATATGACTGAGGCGAACCGAATGTGATATACGCTTGTTTGTTGCATGCGCAGTAGTTTACCACTGGACAAATATATCTTTGTCTTTATATTATGGGTTGAAATCGCTTTGCTTAGAAAGTTGTATGCTATATATGATAGGGAGGGAAATAGGATGAAACTCCTTTCGTGTGGAAAGTCGTATGTCCCATGACAAAAAAGAAAGTAAAGTGGGAACTCTCTTTGTAAGGAAAATTGTATTTCTTTCAGTATACACATACTAAGACATTATTTTTTAAACTTTATTCCTTAATAACTTTTGAACAAACTGTCACCTAAAATTCTTTGAAGGTCATTTAAAGTCACGATCTCGATAATATATATCAAGGTCAAGGTCATTGAAGAAGTATCCCATACTGTAAAGGTTTATCTCAGTTTTATGTAAACATATTTTGAAAATAATATGAGACCGCTAATTAATTTATAAAAAAAACAATTTATCAATATTCTCACCTTTATAACATAGGTATGTCAAGATCATCGAAGAGATATCCCCTAAAGAAATACCATTATGAATGTTTCTCACGGAATAATAATCAAACTTTGTAATAAATTTTGTTATAAACGTTTATAAATATTACAAATATAAATAAGTTTAAATTATCATAAGAATAATAACATTTAGCAAACATAATTTTAATTATGTATTTTTACAGATCATGCTCAATTAAATATTCACTTTTAGCAACTAGTTCTGTGACTGGTGTTACAGTAAGATCTGTACTAAATGCTATGCAAGGTCAATTACCTTATCGAGTATGGCTACCATATGATTTTAATATATCTCCAATGTTCTGGATTACGTCTGTTCAACAAATCGTAACAGTGATTTTTGTTACTATTATAAACGTCGGCACGGAAACCTTAGTTTTTGGATTATTTTTGCAAACATGCGCTCAGTTTGAAATCTTTGAAAATCGTCTTCACAAATTCGTGACTAATAAAACTAATAAATTAATGAAAAATAAAATTAGATATTTAGAACATTCTTCTCTTTCATCAAATGAAGAAAAAGCGATAATATCAAAATATATACATCATCATCTCAAAATTTACAAGTTAGAATCATTTCTTCTCTGTGTATGTCAAACATCTTTAGTTATATTCATCAGTATAATATATGTATATTAGTTAATCTATCTGTAAATTATATTTATAATAATAATAATAGTTAATGTTTCCTTTTCATAGATAGAAAGACATTTAAAGTTTTTAAAAAACTTATTTATAATGACGCAATTATTTGGAACTAGTGAAATTATCAGTTCGAAAAGATAATATTTTTAAAATAATTTTATAGATTATTCTTTACTAAAGAAGTACGGTAACTATGCAGTATAAGGGATATCTCCAATAATTCTCAAAGTCATGATCCTGAGTGACCTCTAACAGGTTTTACTTTAAATTTTCTGCTTTAAAAAAAAATTATATAAGGAAATAATATTTTCAAAGAAAATTTTTTAAAGCAGAGAATTTGTTATAACAACTCTCTATGCAGAATAAGATCCACCCTTCTCCTCTGCTTAAGAGTATGACTTTCTGCGTATAAATAACTTTGACCTTGGCATATGTTGCCAAGGTCATAATCTTGAATGACTTCTAATAGGTTTTATCACTTTTACCGATGGACGTATGAAATATATGGACGGAGCATAGAGTTACAGTATATCCAGTAGCGCAACTTTCCTGATTTTATGTTGCCCAAAATGGAGTGCACATGCGCGAAATAAGCTAGTTATTCAGTAGCGCTATCTACACTGCTATCTCACTCCTTCTTATCTGTCCTCTCTGTCTCTCTCTGTCAGGACCATTTAAACGTTTCCGTTTAAATTCCTGTGATTGTTTATGAGCTTAGAAAACTCAAATTTGAAGGAAATTAGTATAATTGTCGTCTGTTTGAGCTGTGTTAGTTTAAGAAACTCCGAATCTAGTTTGTGACCGAAAAGTTCGTGGAAATAAAATATTTTGCTTTATAGTTTAAAAATGAACCTCGAAATCTCAAAAACTATGACCTTGAGAAAAATTTTTTTCTCGTCATAATATGTGTCCTTTTCAATTGAATAACTTTTCCCTGTAGTATTTTCCCGTATCATCAAAAACAACGGAGATATTTTAGATGGTCGAGTTAGAGGAAACACCCTGTATACAAATATATACAAGTATACATAGAATACATATATACATAGTATACATATAAATATATAAATTCTCATTTATACTCATTTCTCTAGTTTTTGGAGTGACAAAGCTTTTTTTATTCGTTTCAAGAGATAGATATAGATCACATTCCATGAAATTATCTGCCGCTGTCATTTTTGTACCTCATATCCGTTACGTTAGACATTTCATTCTTCTCTCCCTTTGTGTCTTACTCCGGAGGCGCTATGCTCCGTCCAGGTATTTTATTCGTCCATGGTTTTACCTCTTAAGTCAAAGTCAAGGTCATTGAAGGGTAATCCCTTATACTGCATATTTACCAAAAATATCTATAATACATCGCACTTCGATGCTCATTAAGTTTACGTAATTGTTATAATAATAAATCATAAACGCTAAAATATTTTACTGGTTCTTAAAATTAAGCAAGTTACAATTTTATTATATATTATATATTATTACAATTTTTACTGTAATAATAAGAGTATTTTATTGTAATAATTATTTTACTGTAATAATAATAATAGTACGAATATACAGGACTCTTAGTATTAAAAAATTGTCAATGAAATAAAAAGGCAATTAAGAGTCAATATTATATGTGTGATCTAATAAAATATTTAATATATTATAAATTA
>NW_017275249.1:355625-401420 GCF_001594065.2 Cyphomyrmex costatus
TAAAACGTTGAGTATTTCCACAGAGAGAACAATTTAGCTCATCAAGCGATTGGAAGATCGTTTGTGATGTATCCCTGTGGTACTAATGAGGTCACAAAATTAACGTTATATTAATAAAATAATGTGACAAGTAATTGTCTCTCTGACAAAAAACTCACCCTCGAGTAATCCATGTCGTTAAAAGAGTCATTTATTAAAATTCGGTGACGATCAAAATCATTATTTTGTTAACACATTGCAAATGCAAGTCGTCCGAAATATAAAACTTTTATAACCGTCTAACTAACTCGACGTATGAAACTATAATGTTTAAGATTTTGATAATGCAAAGTCATATCTTGTTTATAATAGGAATATATGCTTCATGTAGATCTAATGTGTCTGTTTGTAGGTTAAGACTGTTTTGCTGTTTTTTAATGTTGAGCATCTCTGCGACAATACGTTTCCCATACCACGGTTCTTCATCTAAGATTTGTACATTATTCCAATCGAACTCATGTCCTTGTTGCAATCTGTGATCTGTTATCACCGATTTAGAGCTCGTATTCCATCTAATGTGATTACGGTGTTTAATTTATAATATATTAAATGTTTTATTAGATCACACATATAATATTGACTCTTAATTGCCTTTTTATTTCATTGACAATAATAATAGTTTACTGTAATAGAGTTTACTGTAAAAGAGTTTATTTTAATGATTTTATTTGCAACATAAATTATTTAAGTGTTATTACAGATACGCCAGGACGGTAAATGTCATATTCAATCAGGTACTCTTTGTCCAATTCTTTGGCAGTATATTGGTATTATGTACAAGTGTATATTATCTATCAGCACATAGTACGCTATCCGAAACAGCCACTTTGATAGTGTATACTATTTGTATGTTTGTACAAATCTATGTTTATTGTTGGTCGGGAAACGAAGTCATACTTAAGGTATCGTATTTACAATTCAGATAACTCAAATAATAAACAGATAATTTTTTTGTAAATTACAGTAATACAAAATTATGAATATACGTATCTTCATAATTATATTTTTTGTTTAATTTCTAAAATAATTTAATACTTAACGCGTTAAAAATTAATTTATATTTGAAAAATAAGGGAAACATTAAAGTAAAAATGTCTCTTACGAGATATATTTTCAAAGGCTTGTGTTATTTATTCAATTTATAACCTTAGTTCCTATTTTTATGTCAAACTTGTAAGAAATATATTCAAGTTTTATAATTGCCAAAAGTTATTTAGTAATATTATTGTTTTAGCCGGTACAATTACGGCTTAATAAAAATTACGGTTACAACGGTAAAATTAGCTATACTTTATTACAATATGAAATAAAGGTTTCTTTATATATAAGATATGATATCTTATAATAGGAAACCAAGGGGAGAAATAAAAATAGCTTTTTATATATAAGCGTTTTTATAATACAACACAAAAGTAGGAACGCCGAACATAGCAAATCTCAATCTCAATTATATATAGTATTGTATAACTTTTTGATATAATATTGATAACTTTGTTATTTTCAATTAAACATAATAGTCTTAAGATTAGGAATTTATTGCAATTAGTATATCAAACTTATATACTTTTATTATAAAATAGTAAAACTCCTGTTTAGGTGAGGCTCTATGACCTTTAATCTCTATAATGACTTTGACCTTCATATATGTTATTAAGGTCATAACCTTGAGTGACCTAAAAGTTTTAGCCATTGCTCGTTATTCGTTAAAAAGTTATCAATAAAAAAAGTTCAACTATATAACACGAAAATTCCATGCTTTAAAATATGTTATCAAGGTAATAAATACTATATTTTTCTTTTAGCATTTCATCTGAAAGCAACTCTCACCTCCCTTTTCCTGCATTCTTTGCAATCATGAAAAATATATATCCTATTAATAATGGTCTTGAATAAAAATTTCATTATAGCAATAATGAGACATTATGATTTTTTAATTCTTTTGGCTAAAATCTGTTAAGGATCATTCAGGGTTATAACCTTGACAATATATGTCTAGATCAAAATGAGATCATTGAGGCTGAATTCCTTACAGCGAACCATAGCGAATATCTTTATTTTTAAAGTAGGGAATTCTCGTGTTATATAGTTGAACTTTTTTCACGCGAAGCGAAAGCTGCAGCTACTTCATATCAAAAAATGGATTAGGTTAGGTTATTTTTTGTTAGTAGTGGAGTCCTCCGCAAGGGAGGGGGGGAACGGAACCTACTGCATTAAGTCCCTTTATATAAGACGACCGACAGAGTGTGAATGAGGCAAAACCGGAAAAGTGCGCGCATTTTCAACTGCGCTTTAAAGTGTAAAACTGACATTGTATATATCTTTTTAGCGGAATTTGTGCAATAATCTGCTACACAGCCAGGCATTCATAGCTATAATGTATCAATAAACAACTATAGGTTAAGTTATAACTACACAAGAAAATCACGTTTTTATTTCATTAAAAGAATATATAATTACAATGTAATTTTTACCATTTACCTCTTCTTCTTCTCCTTAATTTATTATAAATGTCACTCGCTGATTGATGATAAAATGCCAGCAAACGAGCCGCTCACCTCTTACCAAAATGTAAATAGTGATACATACACATAGATGGTACCAAAAAAATAGAGAATGGACTGCGCGATCCGTGTGTCAAAATGATCGATAGGGATGAGAGAGAGGGATCATGAAAGACGGCCATCTCCCTCTCATTCTTCTCCCATTACACCATCGAATGGAAAAAGATCGAGATGGCCGTCTTCCACGGACCCTCTCTCTCATTTTCGTCGACACATTTTGATACTACTTATTGTTAGATACGCAGTCCATTCTCTTTCTTTGGATGGTACACACATCTAGCACACATGGACACGCAACTTCCGCTTTTGCCACAATTTGGCGGACCAATCAGCGATCGTTACTCTATTGGCTGTATTATTATAGGTACTCTACTGCATTCATGCAAAGCGATTCTCACCCCATTTCTCACTCTACGAAAGGACTGACACTTCCATGTCGCTTAATGTTGTAAAGTGTATACAGTAGTTTCCGCCTCTCCTGCGGGTAGGCTCTACTACTGAAAAAAAAACTTAATCGTACCCATTTTTTTATGTGAGGTAGCTCTCGCTTCGCGTGGAAAGTCGAAACCCACGTGCAACAGTACAATCATAGAAGTCGTGCGCTGTTTGGAGGAAGGGGGGGAGGTTGGAGTTCGTGTAGAAAGTGTCAAAATGTATGTATAGAATAGTATTTAATATGGTAAATAGCAGAAATAGTTTTTAAAACTTTGATTGTTAATAACTTTTTAACGAAGGACGAGGGACGGCTAAAACCTGTTCAGAGGTCACTCTGCAGGGTTCATGACCTTGATAAAATATGTCAAGGTCGAGGTCATCGGAGATGCCTCCCATAAACAGAAGTTTTACCAATTTTTTTGCAACAATTACATGCATGATTAAACAATAAATTTTCCACTAAATAGATTTTACTCTGAGAGTATTAAGTTCATAATGGAACTAATTACATACAGTTATTACTTTAGCAGAAACTCAGCTATTTCATGTTAGGAGTCTATCTTATAATAGATAACTTTACGAAATACGTAGAGTAGCATAGATAGAAGTGGGCCACCGTCAGAAGTGGGCCACCCGCCTTTTTTGTTTTCGCTAGTGACATATCTGCCAACCGAATATTTTGTTATTTGTTTATCAACAAGAGCTCAGTTTTCAGTAGGTTATTGAAGCGTGCAGACGTACATTTGTGTTTTCCAGCAATTAGTGCCAAAAATATATACTTTTTCCTTTTTTCTCATTGTGAAAGCTATCGTGATTTGCATAAGTTATTAATTAAATTCAATCGGGTAAATAGCCTGTATTATAGTATTAGACCTGACCTTCAAAAATTTAAAGAGATTTGAGCATATTGTCGCGTGGTGTTCTCGCCACGTTATTTCGCGTCAAGTTGTGCTTGTGGATAGAAGTGGGCCATTCTTTGCAGACAGAAGTGGGCCACTTTATTGACGTTCTGTTTCGACATTTAGTGTTTGTATATAAACTAATCAAGTGGTTCGATGAATTAATTTGAACGTTTTGGCGATCATGCCACCAAGAAAACATAAACCGACTGGCTATGAACCCATCGACTACGACAAATTGCTTGGTGCTACAAAGCAAGTAAAAATCAATAAAATTTCGGAACGCGCTGCTTGTGTTGCTGCAGGTATGAGGCGATCAACTTTTCAACGTCACCTGAAACGCGTTGATAGCGTATATGAGGATTTCGCCACCGATGAACAATTGTTGGATTTCCTCAAAGAAAGACGAAGACACGGTGGAAAAACGGTATTTTTTTATATGTCTTTTAGCTTTATTTCATTTATTTAGTCAGTCCACTTCGTCGTGTTACACCGAAGAAAAAATCGAACCGTGGATGAAAACCAATGCAAAGCGCCATCATAACATTGCCCGAAAATAGGAAAGTAGCAGAAGATGCAGCTGCAAAGCGACGCAAATCAAACATCCCTCCTCCGAAAAAACGTCGTACAGAAAAGGTGAAACGTTCGAAACCTTCGTCCTCATCCTCAGAAGAAGATCGTGACTTTTGTTTAAATTGCACTAAATTGATGCCACACAAAATGACAAAGAACAATTCAATCAAATGCAACACATGCGTCCGTTTCATTTGAAGTGCGTCGACATGGGAAATCGAAGCTATTTCACGTGCAGAAATTGTGACTCTGATCTAGATTTGACCGACAACGAATAATTTTTCTGGCCTTTTCATCCCATTTTTTTTCATCATTAGTTTTTGCACTTTTTTTGTATTATTGAGACAATATAATAAACAATATTACACATGAAAATTGGTTTTTACAATACGATTTCTTGGAAAAATTAATTATTTAACATAAAAAATCATAGTGCTTGATCCTTTTACTTGTTTTAGATGAAAAACATTGGTGGTCCACTTCTGTCTGCAAAATCGTGAAATCGCATATTTTTCTTTTTTTACTTAACGATGTAAAACAATACGTTAAAATAAAAAATTTTCAAATATGTGTTTGTCAAAACTTACATAATCCCTCTCTCTACAAATAGACGCAATTAGTGTTTAAAAAATATTAATTATAAATATCCTATAGCATGAAAACCAAAGTGTGGCCCACTTCTGTCGATGCTACTCTATATATACGGGTGTCCCATTTTAAAACTTCCACGCGGTTATTTCAGAAAGAAAGCGTTTATCGAAAAAATGTTTCAGACAAAAGTTGTTTGACTCGAAGGGGGACATAAGGTGGTGCCATCGATTTGATCTTGGATAGTCCTCTGAAGGTTACGTTAAGGTCACCTTTATTTTTTTAAATGGAATTATGTAATTTTTTTTAGATATCGTGATTCCTCTAATTATTTTGCATATAAATGTATTAAGGTAGAGACACCAAAAAACCAATAGTTTACAAGACATTTTACATTTTATTTTGGTACATATTGACACAAAATGTTAAATAACTCGTAAACTGTTGACTGTTTAATTGATTATCGTACTTTAATACTTTTGTGAACAGAATAATGAGATATATCAAATGGTGTAAAGAAAACACATAGTTGAGTATTTAAAAAATTATCCATTTTGCATACATTTTTATTAAAGCAACTATGTGTTTTCTTTACACCATTTGATTTATCTCATTATTCTGTTTACAAAAGTATAAAGGTACGATAATCAAAAAGTGAACAGTTTACGAGTTATTTAACATTTTGTGTCAATATGTACCAAAATAAAATGTAAAATATCTCGTAAACTATTGGTTTTTTGGTATCTCTACCTTAACACTTTTATATGCAAAATAATTAGAGGAATGACGTTATTTAAAAAAAATTACATAATTCCATTTAAAAAATTAAAGGTGACCTTCACGTAACCTTCAGAGGACTATCCAAGATCAAATCGATGACACCATCTTATGTCCCCCTTTGAGTAAAACAACTTTTGTCTGAAACATTTTTTCGATAAACGCCTTCTTTCTGAAATAACCGCGTGGAGGTTTTAAAATGAGACACCCGTATATGTACCTATCTGTATGTACAGAAGAATGTTCATAAAATACATGTATCGTAGCATATATATTTTTGTGTATTCAATAAAATAATTTAGTAAATATTGTTATGTAGAAGTAAATATTTTATTTATGTTGATAGAGTATGAGCGTAGGAGATACAATATATCGTATGAACTGGCCTTCACTATCCATCAACGAAAGAAAAGAACTACTAATGATCATGTTACGCAGCACACTTCCTATAAAATTTACTAGTAGTTTCTTAATAACCTTATCTCTCCAGTCTTATAGCAGTGTTCGTATTATTGTTATTTTATATTATGGGGTCTAAAATAAAAAGATTGTAGGATTATAAGTCGTAAAAAATTAACTAATTACAGTCGAATATGAAAAAGATAATCGACTATGATTGGTTAATTAAGACCCTACGACTTAAGACCCTATAAGATCATCTACAATTCTTATATTGGAGACCCCACATTATTCTTAAAGCGCTTGTAGATTTGGCCAATGTACACGTCAACATTTGCTAAATATTGACTACATTCAATATCGATAATTACGTATGTTATGTATTAGGTGTACAAAAAAAGTTCTGAGCTTTAGATTTCATACAACCGAAATAACAATTTAAATTTTATATATCTTCCCGCTCTTTTGCGGTTTTAAAGCGTTAACATTTGGCCTTCTAAATTGCCATACGGTTTGGCGTTTGATGCACATAACCTCAAAAATCAGTAGTGTTCACGATGGCAATAACAAAAGAGCATATTCGATTTTCCATCCACTTCGCGTTTCATCTGAAGAAAAATGCTGCTGAAGCCACTGCAATGATTTGTGCTGCATATGGAGAGAACGCTATAAGTCATGCTACATGTAAAAGATGGTATCAAAAGTTTCGTCAAGAAGATTTCAGTCTTAAAAATGAATCGCGTGCTGAACGCCTTAAAAAGATTGAAACGGACGAATTGCAAGCACTGCTGGATATAAACTCTGCGCAAACTGAAAAGGAGCTTGCAGAACAGCTTGGCGTTACGCAGCAAGCCATTTCCGTACGATTACATACGAATAAAGATTGAATTTTACAAAAAAAGCTCAGAACTTTTTTGTACACCTAATATACTATGTAAAACTTCGCTAAAATTGGCATACGTTGGCCATATCTCTGGAGGCGCCTTTATTGTAAACAAATATACCCAGTCTTTTCTGTGTTAATACATTTCTGACTTTTTTCTTTTAGATCTTAAAAATATCATACTCAGCATTTAATGTATTACAAAAATGAGATAAATAATAAAAAGTGAACTTGTATATAATAATAATGTTATAGCATTTTGGTAATCAGTGTAAATTTTTGCCTGTTTATTTATCCTGCAAGCTTAACACAATGTAAAGATGACACCGTTATAAAGTTTGTAATTGTTAAACTTGCAGTTCTTCTTTGACCTACCTTATTCTACTAATTGCACAATAATTAGTGAAAATAAATATTGTTCCCCAGTAAAAATCAATATTATTAATCAATATATTATATTAATATTTTAAATAAATTAATATTATACAAATAATATAATTATAAGGCTCTGTAAGTATAAAACACTATAGGAATAATAAGGGCAAAGAACCAGTAATATATTGCTGGTTCTTTGCCCTTATTATTCCTATATTATTATAAAAATGAAAAGTTCAAGCCATCTTCAAAAAAAGATACTCAAAAATTTAAACTATTTCATCTAATAATAATATATTACCACGAAAAGTAACTGATATATTATTAATTATATGTGCCAGTTCAAAGTAAACATATATAAAGTGTATGTAACTTTCGGCCGATTTTCGAATAACCTCCGCCTTCCGCTGTTCTCCCTCACCTCACCGCCCGCTCGCAGATCTAACTTTCGGTCGATTTTCGAATAGTATTGTTCGGATATATAATATAAATTCCGCCTTCCGCTGTCCCCCTCACCTTACCGCCACGCGCGCAGATCTAAGAGCGATATTTGAACTGCGCGTGAGACGGTGAGGTGAGGGAGAACAGCGGAAGGCGGAGGTTATTCAAAAACCGGCCGAAAGTTACATACACTTTATATATGTTCACTTTGAACTGGCACATATAATTAATAATATATCAGTTACTTTTCGTGGTAATATACTAATATATTATTATTAGATAAAATAGTTTAAATTTTTGAGTATCTTTTTTTGAACATGGCTTGAACTTTTCATTTTTATGATATGATTTTTTTTCGGATATCACTTACTTTTTAGAGTATAAATATATCACAAATAATATTAAAAAATAGCGAAAGAGAGCGAAATACGGCGAAAGAGAGGGGTGGTGGAGGTGGGTGGTGGGGAGAGGTGGTGGAGGTCCGGTGGGTCGAAGATGGTGGAGGTGCGAGTGAAAGGTGAGAGGGGATGTTAAAAAATTACATATTTCGGACGGACATACGGACATACGAACAGAGAAGGAGATGTTTCTTAATTTTTCATAAAAATCATCACTTTTCAACCGCTTGTATCTCCAGAACGGCTTGACCGATTTTAAATTTTTTTAGCTCAAATTACTTGTGGCGATGCCGCCTTTCAGGACATATAATGTTCGATTCAAAATTTTTTATATTTTAGTAGTTATGCACCCTCCAAAAATGGACTTTGGTGGTTCGGGATAAGAGACTTGTAGTGTCTTTTAGTTTTTGAACATGGTCGGAGACACTACCGCGTCTCCTAATACAAGATATTGTAACTATAATGAGAAAGAAAATAGGAATAAAATTAGAAAATAGAAATCTGTGTATAAAATAAAAAATATATATGTTACATGTAATTCAACATATAAGTGCACATATGCAATGAATATATGTTGGAAATCAAATTGATGCCCTCAGCTATACTGTTACTTGCTGCCTAGTTATTTGGTGGCGCGACACTCGCGGGAGATAGTCCTCTCAATTTAACGTTGTACCTTTTCCCCCTACTTTACTCGCTCTCATGTTATGGCGTCTCTAACCGCCACGCGACTTATCGCTGTACACTACGTGTTATTGTCTATCACATTATAATAAAGAAGTTTATCTTTTACGGTGTACACGAGTGAAGAGTGTTTACGTTCGTATTTCCACAGCCTATTCCCATAATATACGAGTATGTTTTGTACATTGCAATACAATGCATAATTGGGTTTAATATGCACGAGTAGCATTATACAATAATTTTGACTTTGACGTTATTAATACAATCAAAATAGAATAATTTCTCAATCTATGCCATACATGTGACATATGGCGCATAAGGTTAATATATAATTATATGCTATAAACTGTTATTAATACATAATTATTCTATAAACTTGTTATACTCGATATACCTAGTTAATTTAGGAAATAAGTAATCATATCTCATAGAGAGAATATTAGAGTTAAGAAAAGAGAAAAATACTCAAATTTCTATACAATAAAAGCTGGCGTTCTACAAGGCTCAATCTTGGGCCCTATGCTATACGTAATCTTCACGTCAGACATACTAATGATAAAAGGAGTGATCACTGTAACATTTACTGACAACTGCAACACCACGATATACTATATATATAGCAACCGAGATTCGACGAAATCTAGGGACCTACAGATACGCTTGACAAAGTTACAACAGTGGTTGCAGGAGAATCCAGATCAGTATCCAAAAATCTAACAACATAACTTTCACCTTAAATGAAAAAAGTTGCCCTCCAGTCTCAATTTGCAACGAAATCTTATCACAAACGAACTCGGTAAAGTACTTCTGCATGTAAGAGCTAGGCCGAGAAAAAATGTCAGGCGCTCCATCGATGTCGGGACTTGAACCGAGGTCTCGAGTTGTCTACACTAGCAAACAAATGTTGGGACCGTCTGTATTACCAATAAAGCTAACGGTTTTGACGTTTTCGTCCCTGTCCAATTTTTTCGTAGGACAGAATAAAAGTTTTTTTTTTACGATTAAAATATACATGTTAATCTTACGTCCTAAGGACTTATCCTTGCATGTATTTTGTATCCAAAGGTGAAAAAAAATTACAGGTTTTTTAATTTATTTCTACCTTCAACGTTGGTTACTATACTGAGGTAAAATTAATAAAGAAATCTGTTATTTTTTATTTTTAAAATTCAATGTTTTCATCGAATTTCAAAAGAGTAATAACCTCCATAAAGGAAGATCGAGTGTCACAGTGCACTTATTATCAAAGTTTACTATATACAAAGTTATTGAGAACTTAACTGGTTGACCGGTTACAAGAGAAGAGAGTACATTACATAGTCGCCGCTGCCAACATAAAACTCCGTTCCTTTTGGGCGGATACGCATGAGGCGCCACATACTCCCCTTCTAGAGTTAACGATACTAACTTAAATTATGTAAGAACATACAAAGTAGTACATTACGATACAAGGATCGTAAGTGGCACTTTCTGGCACGGCGAAGTTAGCGCCCGAGCGTAGCGAGGGCGCTATCGCCGTGCCTGAAAATGTCACTTAGTGTAGGTTAATCACTACTAATACGTTGTCCAGAGTACTATTCCAGAGTCTTTATTGAGAACTTAACTGGTTGACCGGTTACAAGAGAAGAGAGTACATTACATAGTCGCCGCTGCCAACATAAAACTCCGTTCCTTTTGGGCGGATACGCATGAGGCGCCACATACTCCCCTTCTAGAGTTAACGATACTAACTTAAATTATGTAAGAACATACAAAGTAGGAACACTAATATTAATTTTAAAATTATACTTAAAACTAACGCTAGATGATATGTAATATTGTTACTTATTTTTAGTTAAATTGAAACGTACCCATCCTTTGCCACTCGGATAAGTTCTAATGGGTTTTTCTACTGTTAAATCTGGTGACGGGGTCTGACTAGGTTGTGTGGGTGTCATGAGGGTAGTTTTTTGAGGTTGATTGTCTGTGTCTTCTGACAGAAAATGTGCAGGTTTCAGACGTTCTACTGCGACGCTAACTGTCCTACCATTTAACTCGATAGAATAAACTTTATCTGAGATCCTTTCCACAATTTTGAACGGGCCACTATAAGGACGTTCTAGGGGTCTTTTTACTGAATCTTTGCGTAAGAAAACGTGTGAGCAGTTAGCGAGTTCTTTAAAAACGAACGTTTTTTTCTTGCACTTGTGGGCTACTGGAACTGGCCTAACTTGTTGCATACCTTGGCGAAAATCGTTAATAAAAATTTGGGGGTCTGGTCTGAAATCTCCTTGAAGGAAAAACTCTCCTGGTACCCTAAGGGTCGTGCCATACACGAATTCGGCTGGAGAAGCATTAGTATCTAATCTAACTTAGTGAGTCCTTAATCCGAGCAGTACTGTTGGGAGGATATCTGTCCAATTTTTAGTGTTGTGACACATAATTGCTGCTTTAAGAGAACGGTGCCAGCGCTCTATCATCCCGTTGGAGGCTGGGTGGTACGCCGTCGTGCGGATGCGCTTGCAGCCGATGAAGGAAAGAAGGGCCGAGAAAAGCTGAGACTCGAATTGAGTCCCTTGATCTGTAGTGATTGTCCCAGGGGCACCAAAGCGTGTGATCCAGTTGTCGTAGAATGCTTTCGCGATAGTTCTTGCTGAGGTATCAGCTATCGGGATCGCTTCTGCCTAACGGGAAAAACGATCAATTAGTGTTAAACAAAATTTGAAACCATTGTTTTCTGGAAGAGGTCCAATGATATCAAGGTGAACGTGCTCGAAGCGGCCATCGGGAGCCGTAAATTGAGCAGGAGTCTGTATGACGTGTCTAGAAATTTTTGATTGTTGACAGTCAATGCAACTTTTTGCCCACTTAGTAACGTCGCGATGCAAATTCGGCCAGATATATCGTTGTCGGATCATACGATCAGTGACCTTAGCGCTGGGATGAGCGGGATTGTGGAAGAGATTAAAAACTTGTCTTCTCAAAGAAACTGGTATGTAAGGACGGATGGCTTCTGCCGACAGGTCGCAATAGAGCTCGGAATTTGAGGAGCCCCAGATAAATCTTTTTAATTTAAGTGACGATGAGTCAGAAAGTAATAAATGTTTAAGTTCTTCGTCTTCTTTTTGCCGGGAAGCTAAATCGACTAACTCGAATTCTACCGGGAGGCGAAGGCCTTCTATGCGGGAGAGACTATCCGCGACGATGTTGTCGGATCCGACAAGAAATTCAATGTCTATAGAAAACTATGCTATAAATGACAGCTGTCGTAACTGTCTAGGAGACGCCTTGTCAGAACGTTGTTTGAAAGCGAAAGTTAATGGTTTATGATCTGTTAAGATCTTGAAATTTCTACCCTCTAAAAAGTGTCGGAAGAATTTGATCGATTCGAATACCGCGGTAAGCTCACGGTCATAAGCGCTATAATTTTTTTGAGCGGAGGATAATTTTTTAGAGAAAAAAGCTAGAGGCTTTCAAAACCCCCCAATTTTTTGTTCCAATGACGCTCCTAAAAAGAAATCTGACGCGTCTGAGACCACACGAGTTTCTGCCTTAGTTGATGGATGCGTGAGTAGAGTCGCATTAATTAACTTCGATTTTGCCGCTGCAAATGCGGCTTCTGCTTCAGGGGACCATTTAATTTCTCGTTTATCGTTTTTGTGGGAGTTTTCTAAATATTTATGTAGAGGAGCCAAAGTTTGTGCTGCCTGGGGGAGGCTACGCCTGTAAAAATTTAGAGTTCCCAAGAATCTTCGCAATTGGACGACTGTGCGAGGTTTGGGGAAGTCCCTAATGGCTGCTATCTTTTCATGTGTCGGTTTTATGCCTTCACCATTTACTAGATACCCTAAAAAAATTATTTCTTTTACTCCAAGAGTACATTTGGAGGCGTTTAAAAATAGCCCAAATTCCTTAAGTTTTTGAAAAACTAAGCGGAGGTGCGTTTCGTGTTCCTCTTCAGACGAGGATGCAACGAGGATATTATCTATATAAACGTAAACGAAATCTAAATCTCTTAACGCTCTATGAATGT
The DNA here is from genome assembly GCF_001594065.2 of Cyphomyrmex costatus. Taxonomy (NCBI): domain Eukaryota; kingdom Metazoa; phylum Arthropoda; class Insecta; order Hymenoptera; family Formicidae; genus Cyphomyrmex; species Cyphomyrmex costatus. The sequence goes on from NW_017275249.1 coordinate 368,690, forward strand.
ATCTTTGAAAAGTTTGCGCAGCATTACGGAGACCGAAAGTCATCGAGAGGAACTCGAATAGACCGAAAGGGGTAATAACTGCTGTCTTCGGCACGTCTGATTCAGCTATTGGGATTTGATAATAAGCTTTTCGCAGATCAAGTGACGAAAAAATTTTTTTTCCCAGAAGGTTAGCCGAGAAATCGTGTAAATGTGGAATCGGGTATTTATCAGGAACAGTGATCGCGTTTAATCGGCGGTAGTCACCGCAAACTCTCCACTCGTTTGACTTTTTAAGAACGAGGTGGATAGGACTAGCCCAAGGGCTATTCGACGGCCTACAAATACCTGCTTGCATTAAAAATTTAAATTCAGCTTTTGCTGCTTTCAACTTATCCGGTGGCAACCGGCGAGGACGTTCTGCGATTGGCGGGCCTGTAGTTATTATATGATGCTCGACTTCTCGCAGTGTAGGAAAAATTTGTTGATTTACGCCCGTTATCTCTGGAAATTCGGCTAAAATCTCCGAAAACTTGGAGTCGAGTTTGACTGTTGAGATCCTTCTTTCGGGAATTTTGCGTACTTTACCCGATACATGAAGATTCGTAACGTTATCTATGAGTCGATGTTTATGTAAGTATACTACTAGTTTATAAGCTTTTAACAAGTCTGCACCGATTATTATCGTTGGTACAGCAGCTATGCGAAATCTCCATGACAACGGTCGACGGAGACCTAAATCTAACGTGATGCGACGAACGCCGAACGTATCGATTGTGGAATCGTTCGCTGCAAATAACTTAAACGATGACGGTTTTTGTTTTTCGCGAACGGAAGCTGGTAGTAGAGAAATTTCTGCGCCCGTATCGATAAGGAAACGCTGACCAGATTTCCGGTCGGTTACATGGAGGCGGCTTTGTAAAGCCCCCCTAGACCCGGCCGTCTCCGCGCGGGTATGGGGATTTAGTTTTCCTTTTTTAGGCGAAAGATCGCGCGATCGGCCGCGGGACGAGGAGCGACGTCGCCGAAGTTTTGTTACTTCCTTGCTTAAAGACGCTAACTGTTTAGTCAATTTTGATAACTTTTCTTCGATATTCGTTGAACTGGCGTCGACTTGGGGATTTGTTTTATCTGACGGTACTGCGACTGCACTGCATGACGCGTTATTTAAGTCCGCCAGCTTGTCGGCTATTTCCGCTAACTTCGACAAATCAGATTCATTTGATGAAACTAAAATAGCTTTGTGCGCTTCCGGTAATTGTTCTAAGAATAATGATTTCAATACCGAATCGCTACATTGGCCGTTACTGAGGTTTCTCATGTGATTTAACAATTGTGACGGCTTTTGGTCACTATTTATTTGACCTTTTAATTGCCGTAACCGAGTCTCAGCGGAGACCGCATAAACGGATAAGATACGCTCTTTAATTCGTTTGTATAGGTCCTCGGGGGGAGGATTCATAACCACTAAATCGGTTATGTTCGTGACTACTTCATGGTCGACCCCTGTCAGAAAGTAATCGACTTTAGTACGTTCCACCGTAATGTTAGCGACACGGAACGACGCTTCAATTTGTATAAACCATGCCTCAGGGGCATTTCGCCAGAAGGGCGGAATTTTCGGGACGCGATAGGATTCTATGCGAACAGTTTCTTCGGTCATTGTTGACGAAACTACCGGTACACTAACAATGAACAATGTGCCTACTTACACGCTACGCATGCGCGAAATAACTTGACGCAAATTTTCTTCTGCGTGCTGCGATGAGTCCTGCCGGCGTATGTTCTAGAACCACAAAGAGGTTATCGCTGCCACGGGCTGAGATCCACGTCTAGGTTACGCAGTCCAACTCTACAATTTATCCTGTCGTGCTGAATTATCGAGCTCTGCTGACGCGATGATGCCGTAATGGCTGACTCTGTAACAACGGAATTCGTCGCGCGCCCGCTTAATGTAACTCGCGGGTACGCGACAAATCCGAAACCAATATCTCTGACGATCTGGACCGTGCTATGTCTGACGAGATCACGTCGGGGTCACCAATGTAGGTTAATCACTACTAATACGTTGTCCAGAGTACTATAGTCTTTATTGAGAACTTAACTGGTTGACCGGTTACAAGAGAAGAGAGTACATTACATAGTCGCAGCTGCCAACATAAAACTCCGTTCCTTTTGGGCGGATACGCATGAGGCGCCACATTAGGATCCGCGTATCGTATACTATTTTGTAGCACGTGTGACGTAATTCGAGGTTATCGCACCCTTTTCGGTGTCGTACGCTATCGCCGTGCCAGAAAGTGCCACTTACGACACGGAAAAGGGTGCGGTAAGCGCGAGTTTACGGCACACAGTGCTATAAAATTAATTTAGAAATCAATATTAAGTGCCTATTTTGACTTATTTCAGAAGTTAACCAGCAAAACTATATCATTCTTTACTTTATTTTATAAACTCCTTGCTTTTAATTTTTATGGAACTTGTCCTATGGACAAAATTAATGTATTCAAATAAAAAAAGTTGAATTAATAAATTCAAGATGGTACCACGCGCAAATAGAGTTTTGTAAAAATTATCAAGTTATCATAAATCTTGATTCTAAGAAATTTGGAAGTAACATCAAGTTTCTAGTTTTGCTTTATTTGAAGCTCATCAATCTAAGCAAATAGATAATAATTTATTTCTAAACTGAATTTTAAATTCTAATTATGAGTCTTATATGACAATAGATCATGCAAATTACTACCCTTTTAAAAGTTGATACTTTCAGGCTATATTCAAACTTAATATCAAGAATATTCTAAAACCGAGTTTTACAATAATCAGAATATAATTATATATTTGAATTTAAATTTTAGAATTCTGATGATAGAATCAAATTCAGCGACTACAAAAATTTTTAGGAAACGAAATATTCTATAAATTACTTTTTTTACAAAGTAATTTAGAAAATTTCATTTTCTAAGGATTTCTTCAAAGGATTAATGTACAATGCCTACATTGCACATTATCTCTTATTTCATATAACAAAATAAGGCTTTTAGAGATATACGATATATCTTTCACTCAATTCTGATGAAGATATACAAATATTTTATTTGATGAGACCACAACTACAATGTGCATGGTTGTAAGACATCCATCGATGGTTGCAAATAAGAAAACTTTTATAATTATATTATTTATTCAGAAGCGGAAAAGAACGTACTCCCTTCAATAAACGTCTAATTGACTTTATGTCGATTTTTTAATGACTGTTATTAATGATACTACGGTTAAGAAGTTGAAGTAAGACTATACATATAGTCTGCCACAAGACGTGCTCGGTTACATTTAAATGAAGTTTATTAATCGTAATAGAGAAAAATTTTATGCAACATTTGTCTGCAATATTTGTTAATTTTGTTGTAACAATAACTAGAATTTTAAGAAACGATATTCTGAAAGAGGTGCGCAATAAATGCTTATATCTATACATCTATAATTATATTCATATGAATGATATCGTATTACAGTTACATGAGATCGTTCAAATCTTAATCCGAGATAATATTATACATAAAATAACATTGTAACACGATGCGTTAAGTAAATCAAACTTATCGGAGACATTAACATTCAATATTAAATAATTTAAACAGTTTATGAACATTAATTACATAAATCCAGAATATTTTACAAAAAATATTATATTGTTTTCTGTACTAAATTTATTTTTTCTTAAATACGGATCTTACATATCTTATATATCTTACATATGGATATTCGGATATTAAATTTGGTACATCTATTCAAGAAAAAAAAACTTTTCGCAATGTGTTGTAAATTTTTTTTTAGATATTTTACACAGAGAAAAGACATTTGTGTGCGTATCAATAAATTATTCGTAAAGGAGGAGGTAAAAGGGAGGTCTAAATATGCAAATACTTTCTCTAAATTTTTTAATATATAATCTTTGTGGTATGTGGCGACCTAATGAGTGGTCATCAAATAGTGCAAAACTGTTGTATAATGTCTTTACCTTTACGGTAATATTCTCGGAATATTTTTTGTTAGTAACTCAATTTATGGATATAGTTCTTATTGTTGATAATATCGACGATTTTGCTACTAATACTCTAATGTTCCTGAGTATTGTTGCTGTATGTTGTAAAGCGACTATTGTTGTGATACGTCGGAATGCGATCATTAACTTGGTGAAAATATTGATGGAGACGCCGTTTAAACCTCGAGATGAGGATGAAGTAGCGATAAAAACAAAATTTGAGATGTTTATCAGGTAAAACAGTATAATTAGAATGATTTTACAATAAAACCTTAGTACTATAACTCGCACAAAGTATCATCGCAATAATTTAATTAGCGTACTGATATACAGAACAAATAATTCAATTAACATTGACGTATGTTGAAACTTTAGCCAGAAAATCTTTTACTTACAATTAGTGTTAAATTTTGTCGATATTATGTTTTTAAATTATCATTGCTACATATTTAAAAATTAATAAATATTTCTATTTTGCTTAATTAAGAAAAACTTTTTATAAATATTATACTTTTATAAATATTATACTTTTCCAAACGTTATGAATAAGTTCCGAAAACCTGAACCACTCGATTTTATTGTCGATTTACCAATCAACTACTGCATTTTGATATGCTAATTATGAATACAATTATGAAAATTGCCAACCAGATCATTTTCAAGATCAAATCTCAACAAAAATATTTTATTCACATTTTTTCGCATGCATCGCGTGGAAAGTCGTGCGCCCCTTGGAAGGGAAGAAGGTGAGGCGTTTTACGTGGAAAGTCGCTCTGAAGTAGAGGAGAGAGGTGAAGTGAAAGTCGCTTCACATATATGTATATGTAGAGTTTTTATAAGAGAGTTATGTTAATTTTATCAAAATTTTTATTGAGAGATTGAGCGTTATATATTTGGATTCAAAAATGGAACTGAAAAAAATTGTCATTATAGTGATTCAAAATCATACGCAATATTAGTGTAATAAATTGTGGATATTATTTATGTGTCGTATTCTTAGTAAATTATTAGTGAATAGAATATTAACAAATGTATTGTCAACGACTCGAGAAGTCGAGTACTTGGCAACGTTGTATTATCTATCGCGACGTGACGGGCAGTGACAGATTATAACGATCATGGTGAATTATAAGGGAGAAATACAGAATCGGTATAAAGACCGATTTTGTATTATACAAAAAGGAAAATGGTATGGAGAAAGATTATCATTGCTGTTTTTGTTGGCTTCGTATCAGCTGTGCACTGCGGCGTTGCCGCAGTCTGTTATTATTATCTGTTACTACGAATACGATCAATGAAGTAAAGGTAAACTTTGTAATAATAAAGCTTTAAATCCATACGGTCAAATCCGATTGTCTTGTTTTATACACAATTGTTGATATTTTATCTGTTAAATTCTAGTTTTTCAAAGTCTTAAGTTGGCTGAGTGTGTATAAATCGGTGATTATTTACTTCGGAACGACTGTCTCCCATAAGACGCTATGTTAAAATGGTCAATTTCAGAATGACATTACAAAAAATCTATACGGTCAATATTGCTCAAATTATGGGATTATTTGTATAGTGTTTTATCTACATCATATTAAAAAATTAAGTCTCTAAATTGGATTTCGACTAACGCTCGAATCTCCTTAAAGTAAAAATCTATTATCAATATATGCTATTATATCTTCACTTTAAGAATTGTAAACACGGTGTGTGATTTAAATTTTAGAAATAATTGTGAGAATAGAAAATTTATGTCAAATTACATAATATTGACAATATAAGTACATCTCTTGCAAAATCGAACCTATCGTTAGACACAATTCCTGCTCAGTTTTATGACTTTACTTGTAATATACAAACGAAATTTTCTATGACTCTTTTCTTATTCTAAAGTCCTTACCTTGTTTCTACAAGCATAGTATTGTTCTTTAAAGTTTTTTTAGAATAGCTATTTATTTTAAACATACAAGGCCTAAAACTCTTATATACAACACATATTATGACGAGTCGACTGCAGAAGCCGATGACAAAACTGTAAGTCTTCAATTTCCTTTCGTTTTTTATATTAAATTGTAGCTGTCAGTCTGCATTTTGTTGTCGATACTTTAATTGTAGAGAAGGACTTTTAAATCCGTAAATGCAATTAAGAATAATGAGTCATGGAAAATTAATCAAGCTTTATCGATAAAACAAGATCCTTAAATACTATATAAGTGGCTTGTGTTCAATCGAACCGTATCTAATTGTGTGCCAAGTAACGATGAAAGTAATTGTAGAATTCGTTACCGTTACTAAAAAATGTAACTATGTTACCGTTACAGCTATAAAAAAAAGTAACGCAGTTACCAGTAAAGTTATCAAAAGAGTAATTTGTAACTGTAACTTTGCTACAAGTAACGAATTACTTCATTCCCTGATCATAGATATACAAAAGTTTACGAAATACAATTTTGTTTCTATATTTACAGATCGTGTTTGATAAAAAATATACTTTTGGCGATGACTTCTATTACAGGCATTACGATAGGATCAGTAGTAAATATAATGCAAGGTTATCTTCCTTATCGAATATGGCTACCATTTAATTACAGTGTACCTTTAGCATTTTGGATTATATCCATTCATCAAGTCGTAACTATAATTCTTGCCACTATGATAAATGTCAGTACGGATTTTTTAATCTTTGGATTGTTTTTACATACATGTGCCCAGCTTGAAATTTTCGAAAGCCGTCTTCACAAATTAGTGATTAAAAAAACAATTAGATGTCTAGAAAATGCAGTCTCTTCGTTAAATAAGGATAAAATAGGGATATCGGAATGTATACACCATCACCTCAGCATTTACAAGTAAGAATTTTTATACATATTGAAATTGCCTCTTTATACAGGATGTCAGTGATCTATGACATCAGCGATCATAAGCAGGTAGAGCGGACTGAACTAAATATCCAAAAATCTTTTACCATTTTGCAGTTGCAATAATAGTTAACGAGATATTAATTTTTAAAGATAACCGAATAAACTTGTTCGCCTGGTTTACTACTGTCAAGATGACGCGCGCGGATCGCAAAGAGCGAGGATGACCTATAGTTAAAGACCCTCTAACAGAGTCTAGCCATAACCTCGGATCTGCAATACGTGTTTTAAGTCTTAAGCTGTAAGACATTTCAATTACAAACGAATTCGAGGAGAATAATCGACATTTATCTAACTCTATTGTAGATCCGGATTAAGGCAAGTGGGCAAAATCTTAAGAGAGAAAAGGAATATACAAAGAGAGAAGAAATATACATCCATCCTTTTTCTTCTTTAAACTTAACCTAATTTCTTTGGACGTATTCAGTGCTCACGCACGAATTCTTACTTGTCGCTCATGATAGCCGTTCACTAGTTTAAGAACACGAGAGAAAATTGGAAGACTTCAAACTTAAACCTGGAATATCAAATAAAATGTTTGATTTTTTAAAGTATAAAAAATTCTCTTTTAATAAAGAAACAGATTTCGAATGTGGATTAATATTCGATATTTATGTTATACAAAATATAAAAATGTATTTTTAATTAATTTATGAGATATAATGTTATATAATATAAAAAGTTTTTGTTATACAATACAAAAATTTAAGTAATTAATGTTATATGAACAGAAAATATTTAAATTTATGTTTTATGTATTTAATTTCCTTCCTATCAATTTTATTTTATTAATCGTTATAATTAATTAAACATTAAATGTAAGGAATTTTTTATCATATATATTATTTTAATATATAACTACATACATTATATTAATAGAACGTTATTTCTTAACTTGGATAAATATTGCGAAGAATATTATTACGTCGACCCGCCATCAGAGGTCTATCGATATTCGCAAATTCTCGCAAGTGTTAAGACACGCGCATCTCGATATATAACATCTCGATTTAATAACTTACACCGGCGTCTAAGGTAGGCTTCCATTACAATACCTTACTGATGAGTCCAGTAGTGGAAGCCGGGACAAAACGCCAAAAATTACGTGATATTCTTCGCAATATAGAATATTAGAATAAATTATTAGATTCAGATTTTAAATTGTAATTTGACTCTTATTCGCCATTTTTAATGTATTAATTATTATTATTTTAATGTTTTGCATATATTATAATATCAAAATATTTATTTTTATTCTAAAACAATTTTTATTTTTATTGCCGAAATATAACGCTATAACATTAATGATAATGTTAGAGTAATTCAAATATGAGTGGAAATTATCCACTTTTAGAGGACCAATCAAAACTGGACATCTTATGGCTCTGTTAGAGGGTCTCTACACCTAGCGAACAAACACCGAACGAACAATGAATGCGAACATTTGTTGGTTGCGTTCAGCAGATTTATGTCAAAGCGAATGAGAACCGAACATTCAATTCGCGTTCGATTGGGTTCCCTTATGAAGCGGTACATCAAAGACAATTCGTGCGCGATTCACCGAACACTCATTTAGCCGTGTATAGGTACACCTATGGAACGAATAACGAACGAACAGCGAATGCGAACATCCGGACATTCTCTTTCATGTTTGTAATTCGCTCAGTGTTCGCTCGCTAGGTGTATATTCGATATCTAGAGACTCACGGCCTGCGGTGTGTATCGAGCGAACGAAGGTGTGTTTACTTGGCAGTAAGGTTGGATAAACGCGTTTATTCGTCTATCTTTAAAATTAATATCTTGTTAACTATTATTGCAATTGCAAAATAGTAGAAGACTTTTTCGATTCAGTTCAGTTCCGCTCTAGTTGCTTATGATCGCTGATGTCGTAGGTCACTGATATCTTGTACGTGCATGTGATGTGATTGCACACGTAAACGCTATTCATATTTTTTGTATCTAAACATTAAAAAATTGTTATTATCTAATATAACGATAATTTTTAATGTTTATGATGGCGAGACATTTAAATTAAAAAAAAAAAAACATTTAATTTATTATAATTATTAGAGAAAAAATCTTTTGAACGCTACGGCTACGCTTTTAGCCATCATCAGCAGATAAATAAAAATGAATGATTTCATACCGTAACGCATTTTGTACTTAAGTTAAGTAACATCTTTATATGTCAATAAACAATTGGGGTGTTGTTTTTTTTACGTAATCTTATGTGGGCTAGTCCAGAAGAAAATTGAAAACTAGAATATTAGAACATCAAAATCATATGAAAAAATACTTCCACTCTTTCTGTCATTACCGGTCATAGAGTGCATCACCAGTATTACGCTTAGATAATTAAAAATTATCTATTAAGTGTACAAATAAGTTTTAAAGCGTTTTTAATGAAATTTAATATTTATTTATTTAGAAACAAAAATACACTTAATTATCAAAATAATCCTCCTCGTTATCTATGACTTTTAGCCATCTTTCGGGCAGCTTGCGAAGCTTTTGTTTCTTAAATAAAGTCATACTTTTTGCATAAAAACGAACGGAACTTTCCGATACACCTAATATAATATAGGTACACACATATAAAATAAGTCTCACATCAGCATGCGATGCAATTTTCGGACGTCTGTGAAGTTGGCACCTCATTTTTAAAAAAATGAAATTTTCGACAGAGTTCTGAAGTTTCTGCCTAAAATAAAAAATAGTTCCGACGAATTAACACTAAAAATCGAAAATTAAAATTTTGGGATGCTAACTTCACAAAACGCACAACGAAAAATTGCGATATCTTCTAAACCATTAGTCATAGCGCTTTAAATGCCAATAACTTTTAGTAGAACTCTTGGGGTGCTATCCAGAACTGTCAACAGAACTGCCGTAACGTTAGAAAAAAAATTTTTTTTTTAATACAAAAATCGCGATATCACTGAAACCGTTAGTCCTAACGCGTTGAGCATTAAGAACTTTCGTCAGAACTCGTGGGGTGCTACCCAGAACAGTCAACAGAACTCCCGTAACTTAAAAACTTTTTTCACCACGAGACTTAGAGTTTTAAGAAAAAATAAACGAAAAATCGCGATAACTTTGAAACCGTTAGTCCTAGTGCGTTGAGCATTAAGAACTTTCGTCAGAACTCGTGAGGTGCTACCTAGAACTGTCCATGAAACTGCCGTAACGATAAAAAAAATTTTTTTTTATTTGTCGTACGAGATCATCATATCTATTGAACCGGTGCGCGGTAGTTCTAATGCTTCAAGCCTTAATAACTCGTTTGAACTCTCTGGGTGCTAGAAATGGTCGTTAGAATTTCGGTTTCAAAGTTATCGCGATTTTTCGTTTATTTTTTCTTAAAACTTCTAAGTCTCGTGGTGAAAAAATTTTTTAGAGTTACGGGAGTTCTGTCGACTGTTCTGGGTAGCACCCCACGAGTTCTGACGAAAGTTATTAGCATTTAAAGCGCTATGACTAATGATTTAGATTAGTTTAGAAGATATCGCAATTTTTCGTTGTGCATTTTGTGAAGTTAGAGCTCCCCAAATTTTTAATTTTCGATTTTTAGTGTTAATTCACCGGAACTATTTTTTATTTTAGGCAGAAACTTCAGAACTCTTCGGGGTGCATTCAGAACTCTGTCGAAAATTTCATTTTTTTAAAAATGAGGTGCCAACTTCACAGAGGTAATTTTCGGCCATTTTTCAACTTAGTTTTCCGTCCTTTATCTCATCAATTCGTGCGCATTTTAAATACAGATCAGCTACGCTAAAAGCATAGTCGAAGAAACTAAACGGAAAATCGGCCAAAGATTGCATTGCACGCTAAGCCCTGATATAAAGTATCAACCTAATTGTCTCGACTTAAAAAACGACGCAAATAATTTAGATTGTACCTAAAATGATATTCTAAGTGAGTTGTAAATAAGTTTGTATATTATTTATTATATTCGCATTCCCTTGAAGATTCGTGCACCATTAAGTTAAAAAACAACATGCCAATTATGAACATATGAAGGCATTACTTAACTTTGTATTATATGTATGTACACTATACATTATGATACAAAACCACTTTGGTTCCTTCAGCATTTTGATTTATCTGGTGATGATGGCTAAAAGCGTAGCCGAAACGTTCAGACATTTTTTTTCTCAAATAAATGTAATAAATTAAACTTTTTAAGAGAAATTAATGAACATATTGCGCTTTGTCTTCCGTAATGATTCCAAATTGTCCATTAATATTTTCGATTTATATTTAATAATAAAAGTCCTACAATTATAATTTTTTGTATATTGTAAAAAAATAATGTAAATAATCAACGTTATTTGACAAATTAACTGGTATGACTTTGAAAATGGAACACTCTCGATATTAATTTATTAGATGATAATTCTGTTTCAAGGTAAATGTGTAGTTGAGGGGACCCCCCTCCAATAACTTTGACCTTGATATATGTTGTCAAGGTCATGACCCTGAGTAACCTCCAATAGGTTTTAGCCGTCGCTCGTCCTTCGTTAAAAAGTTATTAACAATCATAGTTTTAAAATAGTAAATGTCGCCATCATTGGACTCCCCTCCAATGACTTTGACCTTGACATATGTTGTCAAGGTCATAACCCTGAGTAATCCTCAACAGGTTTTAGCCGTCGCTCGTCCTTCGTTAAAAAGTTATGGTAAAACTTTGGAATTGCTACTAAAGCATTTACAATTTTAATGCAAATACATTTTTTCCATGTATTTTTAGCTTCTGAAAACGAATCTGACAATAAAATTTGGCTGTCAATCATACTTTGGCCATCATTTTGAAAAAACTGCTTAAAAAAATCGGTTTTTTTCGCTCTTTTAATGCATATCTCAGAAAATATTGATTTCACAAAAAAAAGTTTCAAACAAAAATGAAGCCCTTTAAACTCTCTACAAAAAGATTCTATGGATAATGTTTGTAAACTTAACGATTTCCGACTTTCTACACGAAGCGAGGACGGGTGCACTTCCGAAAGGGTGAACTCTCGCTGTAGCAATTCCGAAGTTTTACCCAACAATCTTTTAGAGCGGTTATTTTACTTGTCTACTTAAACCTAACTAACCCTAGCCCAATCCATTTAGTGATGTGAGATAGCTCTCGTTTCGCGTAAAAAGTCGAAACCCACGTGAAACACTACTGTATCTACTATTGTGCCTATACTGTATCTACACATACGACTTCTATAATTATATGTGTGTGTGAAACATCAAATAAGACGGTGTGGGTGCGGGGGGGCGGCCTTTGGCCACCCCCTTGCACCCGCCCGTGTGTGTGTGTGTGTGTGTGTCCCGTCGGTAGAGGTCTCTCCCAATAGTACCTACAATCATAGCAACAGTACAATCATGGAAGATGTGTGGACTCTTTGCAGCGGGGAGAGGGGGGTGAAAGTTACTTCGCGTGGAAAGTTTAACGTTTCTGAACAGGGAAAGGTGTAGAATAGTACTTAATATAACACACATGTATAGCAGAAATAATACGTTTATTTTAAAATTATGATTGTTAATAACTTTTTAACGAAGGACGAGCGACGGCTAAAAGCTGTTGGAGGTTACTCAGGGTTATGACCTTGACAACATATGTCAAGGTTAAAGTCATTGGAGGAGGGTCCCCTCAACTACACATTTACCATTACCTTATTCATACAGCAATGCAAGACTAACATGAAGCAATTAATAGATACGCCAAAACGGTAAACGTTATATTCAACCAAGTGCTCTTCGTTCAATTCGTTGCAAGCATACTAATATTATGTACATGTGTGTATTATCTGTCAATAAATATTACAGAATTGTCTCGTGCTGCAACTTTTTTTGTGTACACCATTGGCATGTTTGTACAAGTTTACATTTATTGCTGGTCCGGAAACGAAGTCATTCTTAAGGTAACTTATCAATACCCTACAAACTAATGTATATTTTATTATTAGTAATATAATGAAAATTGTCGTACATCTCAATTTATTACAAAATTTCAAAAGATAATAACTCTGGTCATTTACTTGGTAGATTTGGAACTAGTCTATAGATGTGTGTATTTATATCTTAGAAGAATATATACACACAAATTCCATATATACAGGTCGTAACTAAAAAACGTATATGGAGCACCCCATGAAATACAGGACAAGAATCCAAGTAGAAAAGTCTTGAGTCATTTTTTGATCTGAGTTTTCAGTTCGTTGTTATACAATGTTAAAATTAGCGAATTAGCGCCTGAGTATAGAAGGAAAACAGGGACGTAGCAAGGCGTAGTGGAGTATGTAGTGCGTATGTAGGCATAATGTAGTGCTTATTATAATTTTAATGAAATAAATAAACAATTAGTTCATCCTAAATCGATAATTTATTACGAAAACAAATCATTTATTTTAGCTCTGCACTTTTTCCCACCGTGAATTTGTTAGCTCCACTCCGCTTTGCTATTGAAAGCTCAGATCAAAAAATGATTCAGGACTTTTCTACTTGGATTTTTGTTCTATATCTCATGGTATGCTCCATTTTTTTAGTTACACCCTGTATTTACGTTCCTATAGGTATATGCAGATATTTACGGGTAATTCCTTCGAAAACCAATATATCTCGCCCTATAATCTCCGATATTGTACTCTCCGAAAATGTTCTTTAAGAAAATATAACGACCAGTATTTTTGTTTTTCTTTAAGGGTTGATAGCAGTGACAAATCAACTTATTTACACTTCATTTGAAGTGTAGACGTTTATAAATCTCTTATATAGAAAAGACATCTAGCTTGTAGACTGCATAGAAAATCGTTCCGATTTAATTAATGCGCGCATTGAAAGCACTTTGGTAGCACTGAGAATTTTCTGAAGAATTTCCTGCGTAACAGTAATGTAGTCTATGCGTTTCATGCGTAACTCAAAACACTCAAATCACATTTTTTCGAAAATTTATGATTTTCACTGTTTTTAAGAAAGGACCCCGCAGAATCCTTATGGAAAATGGCTTTCGGCTAATTTTTTTAAAAATTTGATATGTTGTAGTTCTCAACACGTAGAATAAAAGTGTCCATGGCTCCAAAGTCCGATCACGGGTAGTTTTCGAGATACAGCTTTCCAAAGTTGGACTTTTCGTACCTTATTGCAGCGTAATGTTGGTGCAGTCGATGTCGATGTACGATGATGCTTATGATTAAAGTGGGCATACAGATGCTTGCTTGCTTATGTGTGTGCGTGTGTGTGTGTGTGTGTGTGTGTGTGTGTGCGTGTGTGTGCGTGCGTGCGTGTGTGTGCGCGTGCGTGCGTGCGCGTACGTGTGTGTTTCATGAATAATGTGCACGCAAACACCAACACACGCACGCGCGCGCGCGCACGCGCACACACACACACACACACACACACACATACACACACAGGAGAAAGGGTTTGGAGTCATAAAATACTGCGGGAGTGACGAACCGTGGGTCCTTATCTTTGCTGACACACGCACGCACGCACATACACACACGCGCGCGCGCACGCACACACACAAGCAAGAAAGCATCTGTACGCCCACTTTAATCATAAGCATCATCGTACATCGACATCGACTGCACCAGCACTACAATGCAATAAGATACGAAAAGTCCAACTTTAAAGAGCTGTATCTCGAAAACTACCCGTGATCGGACTTTGGGGCCATGGACACTTTTGTTCTACGTGTTGAGAACTACACATATTTTAAAAAAATTAGCCGAAAGCCATTTCCCATAAGGATTTTGCGGGGTCCTTTAAATTAATTGAGACTATTTTTATTATTAAAAAGCGGAGAATATTTTACATAAAAATCTGTTACTTTCATATTTTTTAAATATTTGTTTTAGAGTAAAAAAATCCGATAAAATTGATGTTTCTAAAATATCGAGAAATCGAAATTAGTACTACAGCTCAATAGTTCGCTTTATGGAAAAACAAAAGAATGCGGATCGTTATACTTTCTTAAAGAATATTTTTGCCAAGTATAAATAATATTGGAGATAAGGAATATATGTAGATCGAGATGTTATATCGGTTTTCGAAAGAATCATCCTTATACGCATAATGCTAATAATGTAAATAAATGTAGATATTTCTTTGATATTATTGTGAAATAATCATTTTATTTATATTATTAACAGAGTATGAGTGTAGGAGACGCTGTATATTGTATGGATTGGCCACTATTATCAGTTAACGAAAAGAAACAGTTGCTCATGGTCATGATACGGAGCACAATTCCTATAAAGTTCACAAGCAGCTTTTTGATAACCGTCTCCCTTCAATCTTGCACCAATGTTAGTAATAATATGGTATTATAAGTATACTTTTGTTAATAAAATAAATATCTGTACATGATGAGGTAAATGTGAAGTTTATGAGAGACTCCCCCAATGACCTTGACATATGTTGCCAAGGTCATGACCCTGAGTGACCTTGAGAATTTTAACCGAACCTTACTCATTAAAAAGTTATAGACAGAAAAATTTTTTTTAATAATGTTTCTTTTCTACTATATAATCCAAGGATCATACGACTTTAATGATTGTACCGTTGTACATGGGTTTCGATTTTTCATGCGAAGCGACTTTCGCCCCACCTTTCTCCCTGCCAAAGGGGCGCATGACTTCCATGGTTGTATTTCCATGTTGCACAATAGAGAAAGAAAATAGAATGTAATAAATATTTTGCAAAAAAATTTAATTATTAGGTAATACCTGTGTATGGATACATGGAACTTAATGTCGAAAAAAGCATGAATTCAACCTGAATGCAGGGAGCGGAGGTGAGAGTCGCTTCGCGTAGAAAGTCGAAACACATGTGCAACAGTACAATCATGGAAGTCATGAGCTCTTTTAGTAAAGGAGGAGTCCACCTCCTCCTTTACTAAACGTTCTCACTCCACGTGAGAGTCGCTTCGCGTGAAAAGTCGAAACCCACGTGCAACAGTACAATTATGGAAGTCGTACAGCCTTTAAACATGAGGGAAATTGGATGAGAATAGCTTCGCGTGGAAAGTTGAAACCTATGTGCAACAGTACAATTATGGAAGTCATGCACCCTTGAAGTAGAGGGAGGTGGGGTGAGAGTTGCTTCGCGTGGAAAGTCGGAACTCATGTATAATCATAAAAGTCATGCGACCCTTAACTTGTACAGAGCAGAAATAAGACATTATTTCTTAAACCTTTTTTGATTATAACTTTTTAACGAGTGAGGTCCGACAGTTAAAATTTTCTCAAGGTCACTTAGGGTCATGACCTTGACAACATATATCAAGATCAAGATTAAGGTCATTAGGAGAAGATCTCCCCTAAACTCAATATTTACCCAAGATGATATTGACAGTGACACATTTATGAAGCACATACAAATTTTTAATAAAATGTACTAATAACCGCAATAATCTATATAAAAATTTTTTATCAATTTTTGTTTCAGATCTTAAAAATGTCATACTCGGCATTTAACATACTTCAGAAGTAAAATATAAATAGTAAAAAGTTTATTTGAGAAAATAATAATTATGTAGTCTTCTATAAATTAGTAAAATTAAAAAATTTCTGTTTATTTCAACCTTACTCTTCGTAACGATCTTAAAATATAATGTAAATATTCAATGTACGTACATTGAGTCAATATAAAGATATTTTCCAATTTACTATATAATACGGTATATTAAGCATAACATTGTACCGTGTATTCTTGCTATGTACCTATATTCGAATAAGTCAATTTAGAAAATACAGTATTTAACCTTTTGTGGATCAGTAGATTCATTCGGGATCATCTTCCTTTTATATTATATAACTGCTGGCTCAATTTTTATAAAATTCACAGCTTATGGTATAATTTATCTAATAATGTTTTTTTTTTAATCAAATGTAAAATTAAAAAAAATTCGAAACGGATTCTATATGCGTTAGACAGAATTTGAAAATTTTTTAGTAAAACTTAGTTTTATAGAAAACTTCTTATTGTAATAAATAGCATTACTTTCGCTTTATTTATTAGAGCTCATCAGTCTATGCAAATAGATAGCTGAACTAATTCTGTACTGATGTTAATTATGGATTACTTTTCCTTATTATTGGATTCCTATGAGATTTCCCTAAAAAAGAAACACTATAAAAGATTCTATTCTGTTTTCCTAACACAGAATCTAGTTTTGATGAATTATTAGAGAAATATAAGAACTTCTAATTAGTTTCTCCGTTAAAAAATCCAAGCGTTTACACACAATAGTAAATGTCTGATTATTTAATTCGGATACCAATTAGGAGATCCTAAGCCCGCACTTGGCGGACAAGAAGTTCTTGCAGACGCACAAGAAGATCGGAAAAAAATAGGAGATACCCATAAGAATCCTTAATATAAATAAAAGCGCATGAACTGATATTCGGATTTTAATAGGGAGTTCCTAAGTCCGCGCTTGGCGCTGCAGTCTCCTAAGAAAATCAGAAAAAAAACAAGAGATATCCACATAAATCCTTAGGTACAAATATGTATGTAGACTCATTCTACGTACTTTTGTTCGAAACGAATAAATTTGAATGAGAAAAGACATCGCTCTTTGCCTCGCGAACCGAGGCAAGGGTATTTCATTGCATTTTACTAAGGTGATGCGGCAAAACAATTACCGTGGACGATTATCTGCAATTTAATCTGTAGAAATCATAACTTCTGAAATCAGTAATAATACAATGATTTACTTTTAAACAGTTTATGAAGAAAATATACTTAAACTTTACATAAACTATCTGTTTTTAATATTTCTATTGATCAGATATAGTGATGCACGCAATATTCGAGACATCAAGATTCTTATCTTGTCTTGTCTCGAAATCAAGACGATATCAAGACAATATTAATTTAATAAATTTCAATACGAGACAATATTACTTTTCCAAGATCAATATTCTCGGCTCAAGAATATCGAAAATATTGAATATCAAATAAATAAATATATTGGAAATATATCAAATTAATAGATAACATCTAATAGAAAATATAGAAATAATTTTAATTACATATTAATTGTAATAAGGCTCAACAAATTTAAAACTAATAATAAGCCACTAAACGTAATTTTAATTACGTTTAGTGGCTTATTATTCACACTTATATAAATGAATATAAATGTTTTCACTGATATATGGAGTATTACTATTTTATATATATTATAATCTATATTGTCTATATTATAATCTATATTAAACTATATTGTGTTATTGCAATAAAATAAAATCAATACAATTTTATTGTAATATTATAAACTTTTCTTTTTCTCTTTATCGCGTCGCGTCGTGACACGATGGACGACTTAACGCGTGACGTCGTGACGTGCTCAGTGGAAACGTACTCTTATGCATGCGCCCAATCGTCTATGCTGCCTTTCTTTTTTCAATTAATTGCGTTCAGCAAAAAGTTTATTTTGCAACTGTTGGAAGTTTTGTTAGCACTGATTGGATTATACTTTTAGATTCAGAAATATGATCTTAGTAAAAAATAATAAATATCGTTTGTCTCGTCTTTAGTACATTACATTTTAAATTTAAAAATTTGTAATAAAAATAAATATTTTCGAGAATATTGAAATCAAGATGAGATTAATTTTTTATCTTGATAAAGAGATCAAGACAAGAATTAATTTTTCAATATTTTTGTGAGACAAGACGATATTTTGAAAAATATCGTCTTGTCTCGTCTTCGTGCATCACTAATCAGATATGTCACAATTATACATATGTTAACATACAGAATTCGTGGATCGTTGAAGTACAGCAGTTCCTGTACGATTGCCAAAGTTAAGCATGCGAAGTATGTGGTACAACTTGAAGATGGGGTGACCGTTTGGAAGCATCAAGAAGTTAATTCTCGAATTTAGAGAAAAAATTTTTTTCTCACGATTTTGTTCTAAAATATGATACTAATTAGTAATACTTACTTTAACAATAAAACTAGATTAATTATTTCTTAAATATTTTAATAAAACTATTCTTTTCATATAATAGGAATTTGGCTAGTAAATCTCAATGGATACAAGTTTTCCTGACTGGCATCCTATTAGAATTCTATACAGAATCTAATAGTAATAAGAGAAAACTGACCGGAATACTACGTAAATTTCTATACAGATTATATTCAAGATCGTTTTAAGGTGTTATGAACAAATCATAGGGCCGTATATTAACGTTTTTTAAGATGGTCTTGAAATAAGAACAGACAATGAATACCGACCTTGGATTCTCCTTTATTCAAATTACTATCCTTTTAAAAATGAATATTTTCAAGCTATATTCAAATTCAATGATATTAAGAACCTTTTAAAAAACTAAGTTTTATAGTAGTTAAATTATATTTTTGAAAGGATTCCATACAAATTTTATATAAAATCGGCTCCCGATGAAATCTTCTAACTGTAGATTATGACATGTTAAAAACAAATATAGTATATATAATTTTTTATACTCTCAGCGTAATCCAGTATCAACATGGCAGCTAACTAGATCCCACGCACGCGCGGATATTTGCATATGTACGTGTGTACATGTTTATCGCGTCGCAAATTCGATCATGCTCCAATATACTTTTACTATCGACGAAATACTGTCAAAAACGCTCGGTGTTTTTGGAAATTCACGTAACTGTTAAAATTTAAGTGATTAATGTCCAATTTCTCCACTTCCAGATAAATTGCGGATACCTTTATCCAGGATATCGATCATGAAACTTTTTTCCTAGGATGAAAAGTGAAAAATGAAAAATTTCTCCATTAACTTCAGTGGTAAAAATTTTCACTTTTCACTTTTTATCTTAGGAAAAAAGTTTCATGATTGATACCCACACGGAGAAAAATCTGTTACGATTTTGGCACGGACAGTTGATATCAGGAGATATCTCCATTATATTCTAGGAGAAATCTCCTTGATAAAGGTTATCTAAAGGTGAAGAAATTGGGAAAAAGAATAATAAACTGATAATATACATGGTATTAATTTTATAATTTAGTTTCGTAGACATGTATCAGGGTGTCCCAGAAAGAATACAAAAAATTACGTGAATAGGTAGAGCGGATTGAACTGAGTCGAAAAGTCCTATACCGTTTTGCAATTTTCGCAATAGTCAACGAGATAATATTTGGTAAAAATTACCGAATACGTGCACCCGCCCGTCCTACTATACTGCCAACAGTGTACGCCAACGAGCTATCGTGGGCGTACCATAGACATAGTATAGATAGACCAAGCATTGCCATATGCCAGACAAGGATATATATCGATGGCTGGCGCGTGCGAGAAGGAGAAAACACAATTAGATTTTTCGTTCTCTCTCTAACAGAAGAAAGTGGGGGCTGCATCGTACTCCCACTTTCTTCTGTTAGAGAGAGAACGAAAAATCTAATTATGTTCCCTCCTTCTCGCACGTGACTGCCATGTCTCCCGCCTCATGCTCGGTCTATCTATACTATGGGGCGTACATACATACACTGTTGGCAGTAGTAGGACGGGCGGATGCACGTATTCGGTAATTTTTACCAAATATTATCTCGTTGACTATTGCGAAAATTGCAAAACGGTAGAGGACTTTTCGACTCAGTTCAATCTGCTCTACCTGTTCACGTAATTTTTTGCACTCTTTCTGGAACACCCTGTATATACAAAATGTCATTAACCGATTAAATCACGTATCAAGAGTACAGTGGTAAAGTAGACCGAACTGAGTCAGAAAGTGTTATACCATTTTGTAGTTTACGCAATATTTAACGAAATATTAGACCTTAAAGATAGCCGAATAAACGCGTTCGTCCGGCCTACTATATATATTACCGAATATCCGCCATCGTTAGCTTGGCGCGCGAGGAGTGAGAAGCGCCCATTGCCGCGAGCTTCTAAACTCGGACAGCGCGTATCAAGCCATCCCCGTGCATCGCGACCGCGCGCAAGGAGAGCGATTGAGAGGCATACACGCTTGGCAGTAATAGGCCAAACAAACGTGTTTATTCGGCTATATTTAAGGTCTAATATCTCGTTAAATATTGCGTAAACTGTAAATGGTATAAGACTTTTCGACTCATTGTCAGTTCAGTCTACTCTATATATGTATACCTGTTCCTAATAGGTGATTTAATCGGTTAATGACACCCTTATAATAATATTGATATCTTTAAAACTTAATAATATTCAATTTTTATTAAAAATTGTGATTTTAACATTATCAAACAAATTTAATTATCAATAGAAATGATAACCGTAGAGAAAAAAAATTATAATTTTTCAGCAATGTACAAGGTCCATTTGAAGCTTCGGTACTGAATATCTGGAAAACTACGCATCGGATAAAAAAAGTGGATAATGAAAGTTGTTCGTTTTGAAGGGGGACATCCAATGATACCAAACTCGACTCTTCACTCCCACCTCCATGGGGTAGGGAGGGGGAAAATGAATATCTTAAATGAAAACCCCTATTTTTTATTGTATATTTAGATTCTGCAGAAAAAATTACATTGATTTGACCTACGATCGAAGTCATTTTCGTTGAAAGATGGCGCAGTAATCGTCAAAAACTAAAACCATCTTGTATTGTAAATTCGAATTCTATGGAGAAATCAAATTGCACCTATCAGTTTGTACTATTCACTTTTATAGAAGTCGTGTTCATCAGTTATGAGAAAAATGTATTTTGTTGCAAATTAGAAAAAAACATTCATTCTACTTTTAGCATTACCAGGGAACAACGACGTGGACTACAAACTGTGGACAGCTTTCACAAAAGGTTAAACTTGTGTATCCAAGTTAATGGAGGTAATTTTGAACAGCTTCTTCGTGGTGAAATCTGAAGACTTTGTACAGTTCAGAATATCCTTGTGAAAGGCAAAGGGACTCACGTTAAAAAAGCACCCCATGGGAAATGATTCTACTACGTTCACGTCGTTGTTCCCGGGTAATGCTAAAAGTAGAATGAACGTTTTTTCTAGTTTGCAGTAAAATACATTTTTTTTTATGAACACGACTTCTGTAAAAGTCAATAGTACAAATGGTAGGTGCAATTTGATTTCTCCATAGAATTCGAATTTACAATACAAGATGGTTTTAGTTTTTGACGATTACAGCACCATCTTTCAACGAAAATGACTTCGATTGTAGGTCAAATCTACGTAATTTTTTCTACAGAATCCAAATATGCAATAAAAAATAGGGGTTTTTATTTAAGATTTTTCCCCACGGGGGTGGGGGTGAAGGGTCGAGTTTGGTATCATATTAGATGTCCCCCTTCAAGACGAACAACTTTCATTATCCACTTTTTTGATTCGTATCAAACCACCCTGTATAAGATATTATAATATTAAAAGAGTATGCGTGCTTCTTTATACAACATTTATATAATAAAAAATCATGATAATATATTATTGAAATATTTATTATGCGTTAACAATCGCAAATTTTTATTAATTGTCAATAATAACATCGTTCTTCAATCATTTCTGGGTCCCCAGGGTCCCATTGATAGTCACGAATTTTACTCAGAACTGAATGTCTTTGATAGTATCTCGTCGGTGTTCTTACTATATGGTATATTTTCTCACTCCAACAAACGCGTTAATACACTATTATTTATAGTCACGCGTAAGTATCACGGCAAAATATTTTGAAAATTATAAGTTTTATAAAAAAAATGTTTCAAATAAAATTTGTAGAATTTGAAAAGTCCAGTCACAGACTTCATTATTTTAATTTTAGATGGCCAAGATCAGCGCAAGATCATCTGGTCATTTAAAAAGAATTTTTTAAGTGAGACACCTCTCACTTTTCCTTTCACATGTTATAGTTCTTGTAGAGATCTTTTCAAAGCATTATAATTTTATTTATTTTTAGGTCATCCGTTCCAAAGTTATTGACTATTTTAAGGTAAGATATTGACAATTATAGGCGAAACAAACAAAAACTTCATTTCTTCGCTACAAATGTTATATTTTGTTTAGCAGGTAAAGGATTGATGCATACAATGCCCATATTATACATTATTTCTTATTTCATACGATGTAGTAAGACATTGCGAGACATACGATCTTTACTCAGTTCTGATAGACACATGAAGGTATACAAATATTTTATTCGATGGGGACATAACTGCAATGTGCGTGGTTATAAAGAACGACGTCCCTCGATAGTTGCAAGTAGGAAAACTTTCATAATTATATTGTTCACCCAGAAGCGGAGAAGAACGTGCACCCTCTGCAATAAATGTCTAATTGACTTTATGTCGATTTTTTAATGACCGTTATTAATGGTACTACGGTTAAGAAGTTGAAGTAAAACTATACATAGTCTGTCGCAAGACGTGCTCGGTTACATTTAAATGAATATTATTGATCATTATAATAGTGAATGCTCTTTATACAATATTTGTTTAAAATATTTGATAATTTTATTGTATTAGATATATATATATATATATATATATATATATATAGAGGTAGCTAAAATTGCGAGAAACGAGAAA
The DNA here is from genome assembly GCF_001594065.2 of Cyphomyrmex costatus. Lineage (NCBI taxonomy): Eukaryota > Metazoa > Arthropoda > Insecta > Hymenoptera > Formicidae > Cyphomyrmex > Cyphomyrmex costatus. Next base: position 392,123 of record NW_017275249.1, read on the forward strand.
GTTTCGAAACAGGTGCGCGGAAAATGCTTGTAATACTTTCTCTCTAGTTGTATTTGTATAAATAATACATTGCATTACAATTAAATGAGTTCAATTTTTAATTCGAAATAATATTATACATAAAATAACATTTTCACACGATGCGTTGAGTAAATCAAACTTATCAGAGACACGTTTACATTCAGCATTAAATAATTTATATAGTTTGTGAAAATTAATTATATGATATTATGCTGCCTCCTATATTAAATTTAATTTTTCTTATCACCGTTATACATGTGTAATATTTCATCGCGCGGATATTTATAATAATTTAGCAATTAAAAAATATATATATTTCGCAATTGTTTAAATGACTTTTTATACACAGAAAGAAACCATATTTTTGTGCTCATCAATAAGTTACTTATAAAAGGAAAGGTCCAAATATGCAAATACTATCTCTAAATTTTTTAATACATAGCCTTTGTGGTATATGGCGACCTAATGAATGGTCATCAAACGGCGCAAAACTGCTATACAACGTATTTACTTTTATTGTAATATTCTCGGAATATTTTTTGGTGTTAACTCAATTTATGGATATAATTCTTGTTGTTGATAATATCGACGATTTTGCCACTAATACTCTAATGTTCCTAACTATTGTTGCCGTATGTTGTAAAGCGACTGTTGTTGTGGTACGTCGAAATGCAATCACGAACTTGGTGCAAGTATTGATGAAGACACCGTGTAAACCTTGTGACGAGGACGAAGTGGCGATACAAACAAAATTCGATACATTTATCAGGTAAATACTTATAATTATTAAGAAAATTCTACAATGAAACATTAGTATTATTTTATTTATTAAAACTTAATCCATATGCCTTGCAACTTGGGATAGCTTCCGTTTATAATTATTTTGTACTATGAACAAATACAATACCCTAAAGTAATACAAATGTAAACATAAAATAAATACATATAAACGCTATCTAATATAATGTGATAACATAATAAAATACATATACATATATGTGGGATAACTCTAATACAACTTCTTTAAATTCTTAACCCTTTCAGTCACGCATTTTTCTATTCACTGAATTCGCTTGAATCTCGTTACTCAGGGGTTTTTGGGGTCGCTGATTACGAATCTGATATCATTTTTCAGGAATTCAAAATGGCGGATACAATATGGCGGACGACTTTTTAAAAAATGGATGAATTTTCTTGAATGGAGTTACTCGGGGGTTTTCGGGGTCGCAAATTACGAATCTGATGTCAGTTTTCAAAAATTCAAAATGGCTGATCCAATATGGCCGACAACTTTCTAAAAAATGGATAAATTTACTTGAAACGAGTTACTCGGGGGTTTTCGGGGTCGCAATGAAACAAATGACTGTCGCCACATTTACTCTGTCTTTCCGTTTTGGATAAACGAAAGCATGGCTCAAGTGATAATGAAACTTTGAGTGATCGTTTGAAAATGATATTATTTTGGAGAGTAGAAGCAGGCTCAGTGATGATGTTTTTTTACTGCAGATTCTGGATCAAATGTGCAAGATTCAGTAACTAAAAGTGAAATGGTAAATTTTTTTCCGGGCAAAAATGGACTATATATAATCATATATAACTATATGTAATTATATATGATTATATATAATCTATTTTTTCCCGGGTTGTAAATAAAAATACTGATGGATATAGGTAAAGGCTCCCATTTTATACAGGTTATCAGACTATGAATGGTTAGGTACATGACTCATATATGTATAAGCGTCTTCCACTTATATTCAATATCGTTTTGAATCCCAAAATCTATTTTCATTTTCGTATTCAGCAACCCCACGAACTCCCAAGAAACTTTTTTCAAGCGAATTCAGTAGATTTTCAATTTTCATATCCGCCATATTGGATCCGCCATTTTAAATTTTTAGAAACTGACATCAGATTCGCAATCGGCGACACCGAAAACTCCCGAGTTACTCGTTTCAAGCTAATTCAGTCGATTTTCAATATTCATGTCCGCCATATTTGATCCGCCATTTTAAATTTTTTGAAAACTGATATCAGATTCGTATTCAGCGACCCCAAAAACCCTGAGTAGCATTTTTCAAGCGAATTGTATGTGATTATTTTTCACAAACGATTTCTTTTTCAAAAAATGGCCATTTTTTGGTATATTATTGTTTATAATTAATGAACTATAGTATGTTAATATGTATGATGTCTTGTATTCGACAAATAAATGCCTCAGCTATGTAGAAAATCAATCACGACGTAAAAAACATGAGAAACTGATTTTTAAAGGTGAAAAAATCAACGGATAAAAGGTGGGACGCTGAGCGTCCATCGTGACGCAAAGGGTTAATACTGTTGTAATTTTGATACGCGTCTTAATTAAATATTTTTTATATTTATAAGTTTTGATCTCAGTACTCAGTTGAATCCAATAATGTGAATTAAATCTCTCTGAATAACAATCAACTTTAAAAAAAAATAAATAAAAACTAGATATTCAGATAAAGAACCGATTAAAGCTGAGATTGAATCGAGAAAATCTTTAGAATGTTCTAAAAAAAAACTTCATTCTTTTTATTTCCCTTACTTTCTTTTCTTTACTATGTCTTCTCTTAGAGTGTGTTCCGTTTCACGCATAATGTTTCGTTTATTCTTGTTGCCCATCAAATGTTAAACAAGGATATATGTTTTATGCGCATCATGCGCAAACGGAACGCACCTCTAGTTTTATTATCTTTCTCATCCATTCCAGGCATTTCCCTTCTTCTCCCTAAAAACTCTGCTATTGTCATTTCCATAGAGATAGTAGTACTAGAGTACGCATTATCGGAAATTTGAGGAGTGGGAGTAATTCTATCTAAAAAAGGATGCACTCATTTGGAACCGTTTCGTTCTCTCTCGTTTCGCGCATGCGTATAGCCGTATACTCTGAGAGAGGGGATTGAAAGAAAGAATAAGGAATTGAAAGAGCAACCCTTGGCACTGGGAAACCCTTAACCTTATCAAAGTCAATTCTTTGTTTGATTCCAAAGAGATCAGGCTTGTCCGGTCATTCTTGGAAAGCCAAAAGTTTCTTTCCGTGAGACTTAACTAAACCATGTGAATTTGACTATCTTTATAAGAAACAATCTGGTGGTGCTGGCCAATATGCTCGCATGACTGGAATTATAGAGGTATAATAGATTTTTATCATTAATATTTATTGATGTTGAGGTTTTATTCTTCTGTTGTGAGAACAGGTGCAAGGAAAATTAAACGAATCGATGTTTCGCCATAAAGAAAAATGAAAAACGTTTTTCTTATTTTTAACAAACAAAAAAAAGGGAAATAATAGTAGCAAAAGACGCGAACTTATTTGTAGGCGCGGATCGTGTTATCGCTTTGGAGCTCGACTCAAGACTGTCGCCCCCATGTTTCCTTACCAGATAGCTTGAGTGCTTGTTGTACAGTCACCTCTGGAAGTTTCGTGGCTGTACATTCAACTGAGAAATACGCAGAACTAATTATTCTTAACAATTGATATTATTCATCGAGAGCCCTTAACCTTATCAAACTCAATTCTTTGTTTGATTCCAAAGTGATCAGGCTCAATCAGGCTTGTCCGGTCATGTAATGATGAAACTTTTCTCGTTCGACTCGTTCTTTCTTTCGATCCCCTCTCTCAGAGTATATGGCTATACGCATGCGCGAAACGAGAGAGAACGAAAAGGCCCAAATGAGTGCGTCCTTTTCTAGATAGAATTACCCCCACTCCTACAATGCGTACTCTAGTACTACTATCTCTATGGTCATTTCATTCTTCGTTACTTCACCTTCTTCTATTCTGGGTATGTTCCAAAATTAGTTGGCATTACTGGCGCTGTTGTTATTGAAATGACTGATTTTTATCGTTTCAAAATTTAAGTTTTTACTGCTGGTACTGGATTTTGGAACAGAAAAGCAGTAAAGCAATAAGAAAGTTATTTGTATCTTTGCACATAACCTCAGTATTTTCAAAAAAAAATCGAAAGGGCACACACTCACACACTCACACACTCACACACGCACGCACGCACGCACGCACGCACGCACGCGCGCTCTCTCTCTCTCTCTCTCTCTCTCTCTCTCTCTCTCTCTCTCTCTCTCTCTCGAACTCATCTCGAACTGGAGGAACTTTCAAAGAACGTACGATTTCTGGATCTGTCGAAATATTAAATTAATATTTAAGTTTATATATTTAAATATATATGAAATGCACACATTTGAGGTTATCTTTATATCTAGTCAGTGCAAAGTTTAAAAAATCGTAAAGAACTCTAAATAACTCATTATTATCTGACAAGAATAATTATAAGAATTTAATAATTGTTTAAAAATTCTTTACTTAATAATTGTTCTTGAAAACACTTTTCAATAGCTTTTTCTTTTTCTTTTCCTATCCCCTTTCTTCATACCTTGTGGACGATTTCTCTCCAAATCTTTTATGCATTTTTTGTTAATTTCTTTTTTAAGTTGAACACCTTTTCTTTATATTTTATTGTTCTTCATATTTTATCTGTTTTTTTTAGCTTTTTTATCTTTGTTTCTTCTGGTAGAATGTAGTTTGGTACATTTCTATCCAGATTCAATATTCATCTCGTGTATTTTCTTTTTATTTCGTCTAGTCTTCTTTTCTCTTGTCAACTCCAAACTTCTACTTCATATAGCATTACAGACTCCATCAGTGAGTCAAACATTTTCATTCTCTAAAGATAATCATCTCTTTAAATATTCTTTTTCCTATACTCCTTGTTTTTTTCATTGCTATTGTTGCTCTTCGCATCCTCTCCTCTGTGTTTCTCCGCCTCCCCGATTCCTTCTACAATATGTACTTCAAATATCTAATTTCTTGAACTTTTTTCTTCCCATTTCCATTCTCTTCTCTTCGCTGTCCCTCTCCCTTTTTTAAACACTACCTTTCATTCAAAAACCTCTCCGGGCTGAGACTTAAACCTTTCCCTTTCAGAAATTATCTAAATCTTTTCATCTCTTTCAATTCTGCTTCACTCTTAGTTAGCAAAACAGTGTCGGATGGATCTCGTTTGCGTACGGTCATTAGAAGAATCTTTATATGTATACAGCGTGAAGCAACTAAACAGGTTGTTCACCTGAACAACTGACTTGTTTTTAACAATAGAAGGAAAAGTGTCAAATAAAAGTTGCTTGATTTCGAGAGGCACATAATGTATTGTCAATAATTTTTTGTAAGTGGAGGCGTAGAGGATAAGCAAAAATCGAATCTGTTTTTTTTTAAATGAAATATTTTTTAATTTACATTCTGATACAGCGTTTTAAGACGAATACAGTGACCTATAATTAAAGGTCATATATACGTACAAATGTTTGAAGCGTATAGCCGGTAAAAGTTTTTTTATATTATATTTAAATAAGAAATTAAACTCTCTTATTTGCTTTAAAATAGAATTTTTTCTTACAAAAATCACAAGCACCCTCTTAAAACATTGTATATCTGTTTTTTTAAAACTAGTTTTGTTTATTGACTGAAAAAACTGAAATTTTTGGGAGAGTAGCACTTCTAAACATTTATCAAAATTATTATTCTAAGTTGTAAATGTACAAAATATAAAAAATTTACGATCTTATTTTTATAATATTGTATATTACAGATCGTGCTCGATAAAATATTCACTTTTAGCAACTAGCTCCGTTACAGGCACTACAATAGGATCAGTATTAAATGTTATGCAAGGTCATCTGCCCTATCGAATATGGTTGCCATATGATTACAATGTATCTACGATGTTTTGGATTATATCTGTTCATCAAATCATAACTGTAATTTTTTCCGCTATGATAAATATTGGCACGGATACATTACTCTTTGGATTGATTTTACATACATGTGCCCAACTCAAAATTTTTGAAAGTCGTCTTCACAAATTAATAACTAATAGAACAATTAGATATCTGGAACATATATTCCCTTCACCTAATAAAAACAAAACAGGAATTTCAGAGTGCATACGCCATCATCTTAACATTTATAAGTAAGTCACGTAAGCATTTTTATGCATCCGTTCAAATGCTTTTTTATATGCGTATATGATTGCATGCATATAAACGTTATTTATTTTCTACACCTAAAAATCGTTATGGTTTAATATAACGGTAATTATTGATATTTATGACGAATATACATTTAAATTAAAAAAAAACATAAATATGTAACGTTAGTTGAAAAGAACTAACATTAAAAAACAATTAATATGACCTCGAAAATGAAGTACTTTTAACGTTATCTTATTATAAGGCAATTCCGTGTCAAATTGTATAAAATAATAATAATAATAATAATAATAATAATAATAATAATAATTATAATTGTATAAAGTATAAGTATTATAGCTTTTGTGTGCGTGTGTGTGTGTGTGTGTGTGTGTGTGTGTGTGTGTAAATAAGGTACATATCCTAAAATCTTTTACAATTTTTCGATTAATATAGATATCATGTTATAAAATTACGTATTAAAATAGCATTATATATTGTATATAACTACTTTATATATAAATTGAAAAATTCAAGGATTCTTATATAATAATAATCAATAACATTAAAAAGGGGCGAAGTAAGAGTCAAATTACAAATTAAAAATCTAAATTTTCTCTGATAATTTATTTTAATGTATTGCGAAAAATATCACGTAATTTTGGCGTTTCATCTCGACTTCCACTACTGGACTTATCAGTAAGGCATTGTAATGGAAGCCTATCTTATACGCCTTGGTAAGTTATTAAATCGAGATTATCTATATAAAGAGATATACGCGTGTCTCAGCACTTACGAGAATTTGCGAATATCGATAGACCTCTGATGGCGAGTCGACGTAGTAATATTCTTCGCAATATTTATCCAAAGTAAGAGATATTTGGGGAGGGATTTTTCAGATTATTAGAGTTGCGTTGCAAGATCGACATCTGTTCGGCGCGCAATTTGGGGGGACTATATACGTATATTAATAGGACGTTATTTCTTACTTTATAAAATAAATATTACGAAGAATATTTTACTACGTCGAATCGCCATCAGAGGTCTATCTATATTCGCAAATTCTCGTAAGTGCTAAGACACGCGTATATCTCTTTATATAAAATCTCGATTTAATAACTTACCAAGGCGTAAAGGTTGGCTTCCACTACAATGCCTTACTGATGAGTCCAGTAGTGGAAGTCGGGACGAAACGCTAAAATTACGTGATATTGTTCGCAATACATTAAAATAAATTATCAGAAAAAATTTAGATTTTTAATTTGTAATTTGACTCTTACTTCGCCCATTTTTAATATTGTTGATACTTTATATATATTAGGAGTATAAATAAGTTTCCGCCGTTTGACAAAAGATGACGCCACCAGTATGTTATGGTTAAAATTGTCTGCTGTAAAACGTCATATCGTAAGGTTGGACATTTGGCAACAACATAACCTTGAAATATTAGCGATTTTGTATTAGCATCATATATCTTTTTTCGATTAATATAGATATCATGTGAAAATGTCGAGTTTTTTTTTTTTTTTAGCAGAATAAGCGTCATTTGCGGGAGCTTCTTTAATTTGAAGAAATCTGTAACTGAGGCGCATCGCTAGAAGCATATGGTGAGGCTGCCTTAAGTGAGAGAAGTTGCCGTGAATGGTTTCAAAAATTTAAGAACGGTGAATTTGACGTCGAAGACAAAGAATGTAATTTCGACGTTTTTTGATTTTTCGACGTGGAATCCACCAATTACCAGAAAGATGGGAAAAAACAGTGGCTGTGATAGACAATTTCTTGGACAATTTCGAATAAAACATTAGGTATCATTCTTTCACAATAAATACCCAATTTTTGATGAAAAACGGCGGAAACTTATTTATACACTTATAATATATGGTATACTCATACAGCAACGCACGACTAATGTGAAACAATTACAGATACGCCAAAACGGTAAACGTTATATTTAACCAGGTGCTTTTCGTCCAATTCTTTGCAAGCATACTGGTATTATGTACAAGTGTGTATTACTTGTCAATACATATTACAGAATTGTCTGGTACTGCGACTTTTTTAGTATACACTATTGGCATGTTTGTACAAATTTATATTTATTGCTGGTCTGGAAACGAAGTTATTCTTAAGGTAATGATCGATATGTTATAAATTGTATCAAGCTGATATATAATAAGGTAATGAAAAGGATATGTACTTTAGGAGACCCAGCTCCTATGACCTTGACTTTGACATGTTGTCAAGATCATGATTCTGAGCAACTTTGCCTTAACAACTAGGTGGCGGTCTGTTATAGTTTTTCAGATATTAAGCGTTGAAGTAATACTTAATACAAATGAATTTTATTACAGCGTAGCGTTTTGAAAAATTTTGAACACCTATTAGATTTTAACCCTTAGCGGCCACACCTCAGCCCGGCCACATCGCGGCCACACCGGGGTACATACTCACCCAACGCTAAAAAAATTAGTTGTACAAGATATATGGGTATTTTAAGATTTCTAATCCATTGTTGATGATTTATTGAACAGTTCTTCAACATTTCTAATGATTTATATTAGTCAATTTATAGATGGCGCTCTAAAAACTGGTCATTCTAACAGTAGTGAAACCTACTGTATTCATGCGAAACAACTCTTACTGCATTTCTTCTTCTGCGAATGTGCTCGCAACTTCCATGTCGTTTTATGTTGTAAAGTGTATGTGTGAATACAATAGGTTCCACTCCCCTGCGGGGAGGCTCCACTACTGTTAAAAATAACCTAACCCAACCCATTTAATGGTGTATGATAGCTGTCACTTTCCGTAGAAAGTCGAAATTCATGCGTAATAGTATAACCATAGAAGTATGTTCGCATAGAAAGTTACATGCCTGTACTGTTGTGCATGAATTTCGACTTTCTACACGAAGCGAGAGCTACCTCACTAAATGGGTTGGGTTAGGTTATTTTTAACAGTAGTTTAGTGTGCTCCCGCAGGGAGGGCGAAACCTACTATTAAAAAGAATAGTTTGGACTATTGAATACGCATAGTATTAACTATTGATAGTATACAATAATCCAGACTATCGAGTCTGAATAACTTAAAAATTATAAGAGTCCGCCATCTAGTTGTTAAAGCAAAGTTGCTCAGAATCATGACCTTGACAACATATGAAAATTTCATCGGAGCTGGGTCCCCTAAAGTACATAATTACCTTTGTTTGATTTGAAACTAATCTATACATGTGTGTGTATGTGTGTGTGTGTGTGTGTGTGTGTGTGTGTGT
>NW_017275249.1:405159-408559 GCF_001594065.2 Cyphomyrmex costatus
CTTTGGAGATGGGCAACATTATTCAAAGATCTCTAGATCAGTCAGTACACTACGCAATCTATTCGTCAATGTGTAATTTTTAAACGTCAAAATTATAAAATTGATATACATTATTCCGCAATTAATAAGTATGTGACGCCACTATGAATGTTCGAAGATAACTGATGAATTTTAAACAAGTATTTTTATATTGTTAATTTTTAATGTACAGCTTCGAAGAAAAAATTTTTTTTTCTTTTGAAATTAATTTATTACATATATGCGTTTTTCTTTCTTTAATTGTTGTTTTAAATTATTTCTTTTGACTCTTACAACGTCCTTTTAACTTTTTTCGTTTATGCTTATTTTCTTTTTTACGTAAATATAACATATAATTTTTATTGTAAATATAATTTTTAGTGCAAAAATGAAAATAAGAGTAACAACCTCCAATATCGTTTTAATTTTAATAAATGTTATCCAGGGCATGATCCTGAACAATATTCAAGAAGTTTTAATCATTGGTCAGATATCTTGAGTAATACAAATGATGACGTAGGGTTGTACAAGACCAAAATAAGACAATATTTACAAAAATATTGTATTGGTATTAAAAAATTTTGAAAATTTTAATTTTGTCTCGGTTCTGATGTATATTCGTAGCATTCGATGTAAAATCTCGTTTTGTCTTGTTATGTCTCGAACCGAGCAAACTTCTACCCAGTGACATCGAATTGATGTCAATTCGATGTCGATTCCATTGTCATTTCTCTAATATATGTATTAATTTTTAATATATATATTAAGTATCAAAAGTGAATTGAAGTTTATAATACCATACTGAAACACAGTGTCTTTTATTTTCTATCTTTTTTTCATAAATAACGACATCCTTTAATTATTAATTCGTTATAATAAAACTGATAATATAAAATCAACGGCCAATAACAATCAAAAAACATGCTCGTATTCAATATTGCTTGCCAGGAATCAAAGACCTTGGGTAACTGAAATAAAATTCTGATCATCTATAATGGTTATTTGTAACCAAAAACAATTTCCGCCATCAATAATGGTTACACTGTAACCAAAACAATTTCCAACATCAGTAATAGTTATTAGCGGCCAAAAATAATTTTAATCATTTATAATGATTATTCATAATCAGAAAACATATTAAGAGAAATATAATTGTTATGCTACAACTTTTTTTATTTTGGTTATAACAGTTACGGTCTCTGCTTAATACAAATGAATTTTATTACAGCGTAGCGTTTTGAAAAATTTTGAACACCTATTAGATTTTAACCCTTAGCGGCCACACCTCAGCCCGGCCACATCGCGGCCACACCGGGGTACATACTCACCCAACGCTAAAAAAATTAGTTGTACAAGATATATGGGTATTTTAAGATTTCTAATCCATTGTTGATGATTTATTGAACAGTTCTTCAACATTTCTAATGATTTATATTAGTCAATTTATAGATGGCGCTCTAAAAACTGGTCATATATGTGAAAATTCGGCAAAAATGACTTCTTTCAAAAAAAAAAATTTATTACTCCGCCATTTTTCAATATTATGGGCTAAAATTTTAGGATTGTACGCACAAGATACACCATTACCATACAAAAATAACAGTATACGCCGATCTTTCAAAAAGTATATTTATTTTGCAAAATTACTGGAGGGAAAAATGAAAAAATGACAAATCATAAAATTTGTTTATTTTGTGTTGCATTATATTTTAAATATTTATTTACGTATAAAAAACGTTACAAACTATTGTTTTTATTATATTAGAACAAAAAAAAATTATTTTAAACTCCTTTAAAACTTGCTTTATTGTCCAGAGAGAGAGAAGAGAAAGAGAGAGAGAGCACAGGTCATACACAAACAATACCGGTGTTCCTCGCATACCGGACTTTTACACGACGAGCACCCAACACGCGATTTTCTGTTTTTTTTTCGGTCACACAGAACGCATCTCCTTGCTGGATTGAAGGAAACTGTCTCCAGATCGTCCATTTCTGGGTTATGGTCGCTCTGGAGAATGTTCTTGATCCCAATTTGTAATGTCCAAAATGTGTGGCTCACACAACTCCTTAATATTTCAGAAACTAAGTATTTTTAGAATAAAAATGCTAAAAAAATGTTTTTAAATGAATTCACATATTTTTCATTCTAGAATTTAATAGCTAACGTTAAGCGCTTTACAAAATGTTACAATAAAGTTCATTTTTTAAGTAGTACTTTTCGAGTTATAAAGCTTGAAAGCTACACTATCGCCATCATTAGTACTACTAGAGAGAAACCTAAGTGGACATCCTGACCTTTTTCGTGTACCAAATCTCATAAGGCCGGTATTCATAGTCAGTTCTTATTTTCAAAACCGTCTTAAGATCAGTTTTGAGGTGTCATGAACCAATCAGATAACTGCATTAGCATCTTAAGACATTACTTAAGACGTTTTTAAAATAAGAACTATGTATGAACGGACTATGAATACCGCCTAATAGGGTAATGTCCACGGTTTGTGTGGTTCTCTTCTATACTATTACGTGGGTTTGACAAAGGTGAATAATTAACTTTGAGGGTTCGTCCTGGCATCAAGATATCTGACCGATGACTAAAAGTTTTTGAATGTTGTTCAGGATTATGCCCTGCATAACATTTATTAAAATTAAGGTAATTTGATGCTGTTAATCTTATTTTCTTTAATAATATAAGATTGATAAAGGACTCTTATTATAAACATAAATGAAAAAAGTTACAGAAAAAAGTTAAAAGGACGTTGTAAGAGTCAAAAGAAATAATTTAAAACAACAATTAAAGAAAGAAAAACGCATATATGTAATAAATTAATTTCAAAAGAAAAAAAATTTTTTCTTCGAAGCTGTACATTAAAAATTAACAATATAAAAATACTTGTTTAAAATTCGAAGATATACATTAAAAAATAACAATATTCAAAAACCTGCTTAACGTTTCGACTCGTGGATTGAGTTTTTTTCAAAAGCGCAAACATATTCTTAAAGTTAAAATTCTTCGAATTAATTCTGCGAATCCATCTTCATCAAATCCAACTATTGTTCCTCTAGCGATTAGTAGATCGTAAGAAAAAAGTCAGCTTTGGAGATGGGCAACATTATTCAAAGATCTCTAGATCAGTCAGTACACTACGCAATCTATTCGTCAATGTGTAATTTTTAAACGTCAAAATTATAAAATTGATATACATTATTCCGCAATTAATAAGTATGTGACGCCACTATGAATGTTCGAAGATAACTGATACAGAATACAACATGACAATGTCAGACTTTGTTTATAATCGAAGAATATGCTTCGTGGAGATCTATCGTGTCAGATTGTAAGTTAAGACTGTTATTCTGTCTTTTAATATTCAACATCTCAGAT
>NW_017275249.1:412559-419173 GCF_001594065.2 Cyphomyrmex costatus
CTCCGCCATTTTTCAATATTATGGGCTAAAATTTTAGGATTGTACGCACAAGATACACCACTACCATAAAAAAATAACAGTATACGCCGATCTTTCAAAAAGTATATTTATTTTGCAAAATTACTGGAGGAAAAAATGAAAAAAATGACAAATCATAAAATTTGTTTATTTTGTGTTGCATTATATTTTAAATATTTATTTACGTATAAAAAACGTTACAAACTATTGTTTTTATTATATTAGAACAAAAAAAAATTATTTTAAACTCCTTTAAAACTTGCTTTATTGTCCAGAGAGAGAGAAGAGAAAGAGAGAGAGAGCACAGGTCATACACAAACAATACCGGTGTTCCTCGCATACCGGACTTTTACACGACGAGCACCCAACACGCGATTTTCTGTTTTTTTTTCGGTCACACAGAACGCATCTCCTTGCTAGATTGAAGGAAACTGTCTCCAGATCGTCCATTTCTGGGTTATGGTCGCTCTGGAGAATGTTCTTGATCCCAATTTGTAATTCTTTTCGAAGAAATTGTCCGGTCAATCGTTGGTGAAGAATCGGATGGGTGAGATGGGCAACCCGTTTTTTGAGAACGATAATCGCAGTTGTGGATTCCTGTGCGTCGGTGACTTTCAATGCATAAAAAAAAAACAATTCATGCATAGTATAATATACAGTGGAATGCGATCTCGTCACAATACAAAAATTATTTTTTTTAGTAGAATATCAAAAACTTACCTTTATTTTGTCTATTGACACCACAAACAAGTCGATTTAAAAAAAAAAAAAATCTTTCCGAGCAACGGTTGCGGCCACACCGGGGTGACTATTCACCCCACGTCAAGAAAACGAACGCTCAAAGCGCCGCCATGCGATTAAATGTCCACGGTTTGTGTGGTTCTCTTCTATACTATTACGTGGGTTTGACAAAGGTGAATAATTAACAAAAATCTTTCCGAGCAACGGTTGCGGCCACACCGGGGTGACTATTCACCCCACGTCAAGAAAACGAACGCTCAAAGCGCCGCCATGCGATTTTTCGGCTTCCTATGTAATGGAGTCACATCACTTTGAGGGTTCGTCCTGGCATCAAGATATCTGACCGATGACTAAAAGTTTTTGAATGTTGTTCAGGATTATGCCCTGCATAACATTTATTAAAATTAAGGTAATTTGATGCTGTTAATCTTATTTTCTTTAATAATATAAGATTGATAAAGGACTCTTATTATAAACATAAACGAAAAAAGTTACAGAAAAAAGTTAAAAGGACGTTGTAAGAGTCAAAAGAAATAATTTAAAACAACAATTAAAGAAAGAAAAACGCATATATGTAATAAATTAATTTCAAAAGAAAAAAAATTTTTTCTTCGAAGCTGTACATTAAAAATTAACAATATAAAAATACTTGTTTAAAATTCGAAGATATACATTAAAAAATAACAATATTCAAAAACCTGCTTAACGTTTCGACTCGTGGATTGAGTCTTTTTCAAAAGCGCAAACATATTCTTAAAGTTAAAATTCTTCGAATTAATTCTGCGAATCCATCTTCATCAAATCCAACTATTGTTCCTCTAGCGATTAGTAGATCGTAAGAAAAAAGTCAGCTATGGAGATGGGCAACATTATTCAAAGATCTCTAGATCAGTCAGTACACTACGCAATCTATTCGTCAATGTGTAATTTTTAAACGTCAAAATTATAAAATTGATATACATTATTCCGCAATTAATAAGTATGTGACGCCACTATGAATGTTCGAAGATAACTGATGAATTTTAAACAAGTATTTTTATATTGTTAATTTTTAATGTACAGCTTCGAAGAAAAAATTTTTTTTTCTTTTGAAATTAATTTATTACATATATGCGTTTTTCTTTCTTTAATTGTTGTTTTAAATTATTTCTTTTGACTCTTACAACGTCCTTTTAACTTTTTTCGTTTATGCTTATTTTCTTTTTTACGTAAATATAACATATAATTTTTATTGTAAATATAATTTTTAGTGCAAAAATGAAAATAAGAGTAACAACCTCCAATATCGTTTTAATTTTAATAAATGTTATCCAGGGCATGATCCTGAACAATATTCAAGAAGTTTTAATCATTGGTCAGATATCTTGAGTAATACAAATGATGACGTAGGGTTGTACAAGACCAAAATAAGACAATATTTACAAAAATATTGTATTGGTATTAAAAAATTTTGAAAATTTTAATTTTGTCTCGGTTCTGATGTATATTCGTAGCATTCGATGTAAAATCTCGTTTTGTCTTGTTATGTCTCGAACCGAGCAAACTTCTACCCAGTGACATCGAATTGATGTCAATTCGATGTCGATTCCATTGTCATTTCTCTAATATATGTATTAATTTTTAATATATATATTAAGTATCAAAAGTGAATTGAAGTTTATAATACCATACTGAAACACAGTGTCTTTTATTTTCTATCTTTTTTTCATAAATAACGACATCCTTTAATTATTAATTCGTTATAATAAAACTGATAATATAAAATCAACGGCCAATAACAATCAAAAAACATGCTCGTATTCAATATTGCTTGCCAGGAATCAAAGACCTTGGGTAACTGAAATAAAATTCTGATCATCTATAATGGTTATTTGTAACCAAAAACAATTTCCGCCATCAATAATGGTTACACTGTAACCAAAACAATTTCCAACATCAGTAATAGTTATTAGCGGCCAAAAATAATTTTAATCATTTATAATGATTATTCATAATCAGAAAACATATTAAGAGAAATATAATTGTTATGCTACAACTTTTTTTATTTTGGTTATAACAGTTACGGTCTCTGCTTAATACAAATGAATTTTATTACAGCGTAGCGTTTTGAAAAATTTTGAACACCTATTAGATTTTAACCCTTAGCGGCCACACCTCAGCCCGGCCACATCGCGGCCACACCGGGGTACATACTCACCCAACGCTAAAAAAATTAGTTGTACAAGATATATGGGTATTTTAAGATTTCTAATCCATTGTTGATGATTTATTGAACAGTTCTTCAACATTTCTAATGATTTATATTAGTCAATTTATAGATGGCGCTCTAAAAACTGGTCATATATGTGAAAATTCGGCAAAAATGACTTCTTTCAAAAAAAAAAATTTATTACTCCGCCATTTTTCAATATTATGGGCTAAAATTTTAGGATTGTACGCACAAGATACACCACTACCATAAAAAAATAACAGTATACGCCGATCTTTCAAAAAGTATATTTATTTTGCAAAATTACTGGAGGAAAAAATGAAAAAAATGACAAATCATAAAATTTGTTTATTTTGTGTTGCATTATATTTTAAATATTTATTTACGTATAAAAAACGTTACAAACTATTGTTTTTATTATATTAGAACAAAAAAAAATTATTTTAAACTCCTTTAAAACTTGCTTTATTGTCCAGAGAGAGAGAAGAGAAAGAGAGAGAGAGCACAGGTCATACACAAACAATACCGGTGTTCCTCGCATACCGGACTTTTACACGACGAGCACCCAACACGCGATTTTCTGTTTTTTTTTCGGTCACACAGAACGCATCTCCTTGCTAGATTGAAGGAAACTGTCTCCAGATCGTCCATTTCTGGGTTATGGTCGCTCTGGAGAATGTTCTTGATCCCAATTTGTAATTCTTTTCGAAGAAATTGTCCGGTCAATCGTTGGTGAAGAATCGGATGGGTGAGATGGGCAACCCGTTTTTTGAGAACGATAATCGCAGTTGTGGATTCCTGTGCGTCGGTGACTTTCAATGCATAAAAAAAAAAACAATTCATGCATAGTATAATATACAGTGGAATGCGATCTCGTCACAATACAAAAATTATTTTTTTTAGTAGAATATCAAAAACTTACCTTTATTTTGTCTATTGACACCACAAACAAGTCGATTTAAAAAAAAAAAAAATCTTTCCGAGCAACGGTTGCGGCCACACCGGGGTGACTATTCACCCCACGTCGAGAAAACGAACGCTCAAAGCGCCGCCATGCGATTTTTCGGCTTCCTATGTAATGGAGTCACATCTCACACGTGTCTACTAGTGACAGATGTCGATACTTGTATCAATTTCAAAGGTTTTAGACCTCTAATTTCACTTTTCCTAAGCCTGAAGTACAAACTCACCCCGTGTGGCCGCTAAGGGTTAAAATCAAAACTATCCTAAAATATCCCATTTAAAAAAATCAATGTGACTTTGATCTGACCTTGACGACGCCACTCAAGATCAAACAGATAAGATAAAAAAATAGATCTTTTTAAATCTTACAACTTTTGTCTGAGCATTTCTTTTGGAAATGCTTAGTTTCCAAAATATTAAGGGATTATCATACATTTCAGATACTAAATATTGATAAGAATTAGTAAATTCGGTATTATTGTAAAGTTCATTTAGTTGTATGTGTATACACACATATATATATATATATATATATATTGGCAGAGTATGAGCGTAGGAGATACTATATATTGTATGGACTGGCCGTTATTATCAGTTAATGAAAAAAAAGAATTGCTCATAATCATGATACGAAGCTCAATTCCTATAAAGTTCACTAGCAGCTTCCTGATAACTCTATCTCTTCAGTCATATAGCAATGTTAGTATAGTATTGTTGTAATATGTATATAAGTATTTTGGTGATCAAATAAATTTATGCGATGTTATCAATGTTTATAGTAATCATAGCGTAAAATTACAATATAATCGAATTTTTTAATAACTACATAATATTCGCTATATATTAACTTTTTCTATAATTTATCTTCTTTCAGATCTTAAAAACGTCGTACTCGGCATTTAATGTACTTCAAAAATAAAATATAAATAATTAAAGTGTACTTGGACACAATTAAGTAGTTTTTTTTATAAATTAGTAACATTAAAGAGCTTCTTGTTACATATTTATTTCAACTTTCCTTATTCATTATTCCAAAATTACTTTAATTTAAGTTGTAAGAATAGTGGCGCAAACAGATGCATGTCAAATACAATATAAAAATTTTATACAAAGCGATGAAGCGCATATCAGGAGACGCGGTAGCGTCTCTGGCCATGTTCAAAAACTAAGAGACGCTACAAGTCTCTTATCCCGAGCCACCAAAGTCCATTTTTATATTTTCTTTTTTACGTAAATATAACATATAATTTTTATTGTAAATATAATTTTTAGTGCAAAAATGAAAATAAGAGTAACAACCTCCAATATCGTTTTAATTTTAATAAATGTTATCCAGGGCATGATCCTGAACAATATTCAAGAAGTTTTAATCATTGGTCAGATATCTTGAGTAATACAAATGATGACGTAGGGTTGTACAAGACCAAAATAAGACAATATTTACAAAAATATTGTATTGGTATTAAAAAATTTTGAAAATTTTAATTTTGTCTCGGTTCTGATGTATATTCGTAGCATTCGATGTAAAATCTCGTTTTGTCTTGTTATGTCTCGAACCGAGCAAACTTCTACCCAGTGACATCGAATTGATGTCAATTCGATGTCGATTCCATTGTCATTTCTCTAATATATGTATTAATTTTTAATATATATATTAAGTATCAAAAGTGAATTGAAGTTTATAATACCATACTGAAACACAGTGTCTTTTATTTTCTATCTTTTTTTCATAAATAACGACATCCTTTAATTATTAATTCGTTATAATAAAACTGATAATATAAAATCAACGGCCAATAACAATCAAAAAACATGCTCGTATTCAATATTGCTTGCCAGGAATCAAAGACCTTGGGTAACTGAAATAAAATTCTGATCATCTATAATGGTTATTTGTAACCAAAAACAATTTCCGCCATCAATAATGGTTACACTGTAACCAAAACAATTTCCAACATCAGTAATAGTTATTAGCGGCCAAAAATAATTTTAATCATTTATAATGATTATTCATAATCAGAAAACATATTAAGAGAAATATAATTGTTATGCTACAACTTTTTTTATTTTGGTTATAACAGAATTCCCACTTTCTCGTTATTACAACTATTTAACATTATCTCTCACCTTTCACTCGCACCTCCACCATCTTTGGACCACAGGACCTCCTCCACTAGCACCTCTTCCTCCCCCCGCCACCCATCCCCGCCATCCCTCTCTTTCGCCGTAATTCACTCTTTCTCGTTATTACACCGCACCGCGCATAATAATTACCGTTTTTCATTTATTTAATAATTTTGACTTTTTAATAATTTTGTTTAATAATCACGAGTTAAATTGTTAATATATTACCAAGAAAAGTAATTGATTATTAATTAAAGTTGCTAGTACAAAGTGAATATACAAAAAGTATACGTAACATTCGGCCGATTTTCGAATCGCCTCCGCTTTCCGCTGTACCCCTCACCACATATTTAATACATATTAAATACATATATACATATTTGAAATATATATTTTAAATAATAAAATTATTTTAAATACTCCCGACTGTTGACTGGTATAAAAAACATTAAATAAGCTTTGAAAACTTATTTAAAATAAAAATTATCATTTTTATTAAAACATCTGTTTTAAATAACTTAATTTTTTAAAAATGAAAGTGGTAAAGAACGTTTAATCC
>NW_017275249.1:419323-420345 GCF_001594065.2 Cyphomyrmex costatus
CGTCCGCCATATTGGATCCGCTATTTTGAATTTTGAATTTTTGATATCATATTCGGATTCAGCGATCCCAAAAGCCCCCGAGTGATAAGTTTTGATCTTTTTTCCTAAATTATTTTTTACTGACCACTATAGTGGCCACCCCGGTACTGTAAAGGTTAAATAAGCTTTGAAAACTTAAAATTATTGAAAAATAAAAATTATCATTTTTATTAAAACATCTGTTTTAATTTTTTAAAAATGAAAGTGGTAAAGAACGTTTAATCCTTTACAGAATTAAATTTAAAGAGTTAATTACATAACTGGTACTCAGTCCTTCATTTTTTAAATAGTTTTTTATAGGCTATAGTAATTTGACTTTAAATTATTTAAAACAGAGTGAAATCTAACCAATTAGTATTTTATCGCTTTGAAATGTGATTTTAACAGCACGAATCGTTTAATTAATATGATAATGTAATAATATGCACCGAAGATATAGGTACAATATCACGTTAATAAATAAATAAAAATATGTTGTCCAAAGTCGACGCGTTAATTAATACGCCTCCGCCTCGCTTTCGCTATCCCCCTCACCTCACCGCTCCGCGCGTAGAACAATGACATTCGATCATCGTAAAGCATTTGGACTGCATGCGATGAGATGAGGTGGGGAGGGTTGGGCAAATGCAACTTTCAGCTGATTTTCGAATCGCCTTCGTCAATCCCATTCATCTCACCGCACCGAGCGCAGAACAATACCATTCGACTGTAATGGGGCATTTGGATTGCACGCGTTGTTTATGTGTAGCTTTCGCTGTCCCCCTCATCACATCGCATCACGGAAAAAAACAATGCCATTCGACTGTCATGGGACATTTTGACTGCACGCGGAGCGGTGAGGAGGAAAATGCAACTTTTGGCTGATAACAAATTGCGGAAATTTTGTAGAAAGCTGTAATATGCAAATTGTAATCTGTTTTACTTATATGTATGTATGTTCATTTTGAATTTGCACCTTGAATGATCTATTAGTTACTTTTCGT
>NW_017275249.1:423188-456708 GCF_001594065.2 Cyphomyrmex costatus
AAATTTTTTAGAAAACTGTAATATGCAAATTGTAATCTGTTTTACTTATATGTATGTATGTTCATTTTGAATTTGCACCTTGAATGATCTATTAGTTACTTTTCGTGGTACATATTCAACATAGAAAATATACTTTATGTATGTTGCAGTTATTTTCTAGAACACTGTAATATTTTTATTGTAATCTGTTTTACTTATATGTAGGTATGTTCATTTTGAATTTGCATCTTGAATAATCTATCATTTACTTTTCGTGGTACATTTTAATATAAAGTGTTCTAGGTAGCACAATGTCTATATTAGAAGTTCTTTGATAAGGATCCAAACCGAGGATCGAAACGTAAGAAAAATTGTATATTTTCAATAAATCGTATCAACACACATTAACATCCTGTGTACAAGACTCGATTAAGCATTTCTCTTTCTCTTTTAAATGATTATCTAATAATAATATATTAACCACGAAAAGTAACTGATATATTATTAAATCCTAACATATCATTAAAATGAAAAGGTCCAGCCATGTTCAAAAATAGATTCTCGCAAATTAAAAAATCAAAAAAAATTTAAACCTCTGAAAACTAACCACAAAAATTGGAACCTTTCTAAATTAAAACGATTACCTAATCACAAAATAAAAAACCCAATAAATTTCAACCTTTGAAAATTAACCCCAAAAATTTGAACCTTTCTAAATTAAAATGATTATCTAATATTGTAACCTAATAATTTAAACCTTTAATACTTTAAATGATATTATCTAATATATTACCACGAAAAGTAACTGATATATTACTAAATGTGCCAGTTCAAAGTGAACATACATATTATGTATATTTTCTATGTTGAATATGTACCACGAAAAGTAAATTTTGATTTCACGTACAAGCGGCATAATTTTGGTTTTAACATAGAGTAAAAAAGAGTAGTTTTTGATTTCCGCTATATATTGTATAAATGCATATGGTTGATACTATATGATGATATAATTATGGTGTACACTTCCCAGATAACATGCATGTTGCATAAGATATCTAAAAGATGTATTTTACACATGTTTTAGACATATGACATCTAAAAGACGCCTCTTAAATATCTTATGCAGTATAAATATTATCTGGATTGTAGTTGGCATTTATATCGACAGTTAACTTATTGTTAGAAAATATCTGAATATTTTATAAATTGCCGTTATCGCTATCTCGTATTTTATGCAATGTAAAGTAAGGCTTGTGAGAAATACGATCCTCCATTTAGTACTGATAATCGTTGAAAATATTTTATAATGGGAATGACAACGTGCATTATGGTATAGAACGACATCCCTCGATGGCTGTAAGTAGGAAACCTTTCACAATTATAGTATTCAGTCAGGAGCGGAAAAGAACGCACAGTCTGTAATAAATGTCTAATCGACTTCATGTCGATTATTTAATAACTGTTATTAATGGTATGAGGGTTAAGACGTTGAAGTACGTAAAACTGTATCTAGTCTGTCGCAAGGCGTGCTCGGTTACATTGAAATGAATTTTATTGAGCTTTATAATAATAAAACATGTTTTATAATTGTTAGTATTTAGTAACTCTGTATTATTAGAAATTTTAAGAAGTAACAGGCCCAAGAAAGGTGCGCGATAAATTCTTACAAATATTGCTTCTTAAATGTATTCATACAAATCATACACGTTGCATTGAAATTAAAAAAGTTTTAGGATTCTTAACACGATTACATATGTTATACATACGCGATCTATGTGTTAAATGAATAAAATTTGTTGCAATGAATCACATTTAATGTTTAGTGTACAAATTAAATATTAGTTTGTAGAATTTGTCAATCACGTATAATCCGTTTTAAAAACTAATACACTGCTGTCTCTATATTAAATCTAATTTTTACTGATTTAATTATACTTTAAATATATAATTTATATATATGCACAAAACACACAAACACAACACAACACATATATATATGTACACATGTATAGTCATCAGACATGTAATAAGAATATTTAAGAAAACATTTTTTCGCAATATTTTAAAGCTATTTTTTGAAATGTTTTACATGTAGAAAAAGACTGATCTTTTAAACAAAACTGATAAACTGCTTTTAAAGAAGGTATTTCGAATATGCAATTATTTTCATTAAATTTTTTTATGTACACCATTTCTGGTATATGGCGACCGATTGAATGGTCATCAAATGGTGCCAATTTTCTATATAATGTATTTACTTATAATGTATTACTCTTGGAATATTTTTTGATGTTAACTCAATTCTTGGATATTCTACTTGTTATCGACAATATCGATGATTTTGTTGCTAATTCTATATTATTCGTGAGTGTTGCTGCTGTTGTATGTAAAGCGACTGTCGTTGTAATACGTCGAAATGCAATTATTAGTTTAATACAAATGTTATTGAAGTGTCCATGTAAACCTCAAGATGAGGACGAAATGGCAATACAAACAAAATTTGACAAATTCGTCAGGTAGGTATCACATGTATAATGTTGAAGCTTTAATGAAATTGCATTAATAATATATCTACGTAATAATTTATTATTAGTGTAAGATTGGTACATATTTTTATATTTTCTACGAGCCTTTTACTGATTATAGTTGATTTCATATTTTAACGCTATCTTTATCTATTTAATATTTTAATATGTAGTAATTTTTTGCATTTTGTTAAGTTAAAATACTCTCAAAAAATATTCTACTAATAAGCGGAGAATTCCTTTTATAATAGCATTTCCTCTAAGCAAAAAATCTTAGATGAGTCACGCGCATGTACTTATAACACAATTCGTCTCTCTCTATAAAAATGAGAATACATGAACTATGATTCAAAATAAATTCTTCTGTAGAAAATTCTATTATAACTGGAATAGCCTTTTGAAATAAAAGGATATATGTACAAGATACTAACGGCATGCTTATTTATTAGAAGAAGTTTGTCATTTTCATACTATCGTAGATACGTTTGCATGCAAAACATTCTTTTAGCATTAAGAGGATTGCAATTATAAATCCAGCACTTTATAGTTGTACAAAATTCGTTTATTTTGTAAAATATCTTCTTGAAGTCGTATATAAATGAAAAATTTTCTGAATATTAACACAGAACCGTTAAATAATAGAATATTTTTTTAGGGGTGAATATAATACTTCTTGTAATGTAAATTCCTAAATATTATTTTATAGAGGTATACTATTCTATATTTTGTTTCTAAAATACATGCATACACGCGCACGCGCGCAGAGAAGGGGGAGAAAGGAATATATACATATAATTATACTTAAATAGCATTATTACAAAGGTAGAGTTATAATAAGGACCATTTTTAAATAACCCTTATTGCAACTCCCCCCTTTGCCAAATTGAAGAAAATACAAATTAACTTTGATTATTATAAAAGCATGAATATTAATAAAATATAATTTCAATTCTACGTTTACAGATCGTGTTCAATAACATATTTGCTTCTGGCGATAATCTCACTTACAGGCGTCATAATAGGATCAGTATTAAATATTATGCAAGGTCAACTACCTTGTCGAATATGGTTGCCATTGGATTACAATATGCCTTTAGTGTTCTGGATTATATCTATTCAACAAGTCATAGCTATAATTGTTGGCACTATCATAAATGTCGGTACAGAAACCCTAGTCTTTGGATTGATTTTACAAACGTGTGCCCAACTCGAAATTTTCGAAAGTCGTCTTCATAAATTAATAATTAATAAAACAGTTAAATATCTGGAACACGCACTCTGCTCGTTGAATGAAAGCAAAATAGAGATATCAGAATGTATACGACATCATCTCAGCATTTACAAGTGAGTCGCTTGAAGAGTATCCATTTTTCATACAGCACGTCGTTTTATATACGTATTTAAATTTATAAAAGTATATATTATTTGATTGTTATGTTTCTAAAAATTGCTATTAATTATAACAATAATTTTTATCTTTTTAATAATTCTTATTAATAAAATATAATAAATTATTAATTATATAGACTCGTGAGATAAAAATCAAAGAAGAAATAATAATGCCTAGTCGAGTCAATGCACTGGATGTCGGTGTGAAATAGAAAAAAGTTTATTGTAGATATGTACATACGTTTCGATCCTTATTTTTGGATCCTTAATTAATAATTTTTATAAAAAAGTGTACAATGTTTGAAGATACAATAATATAATTGCTGCTATTTGAAAATAATAAACGACCATTGCACTCGATAAGAAAACATTACACAGCCAAAAAAAATGTTTCGACCTGGGGGTCTGACTATGTACACTGTATGTTTCTGGGGTCGCTGAATTCGAATACAAGGTCGGTTCAACCCCAGTACGTCAAGGTTTGGCCATAACCTCAAAAGAACCTCCAAAATCAATTAAAACTGTAAATCTGATAATCCCAAACAATTTTAAACCTAAAACCTGGTAACCCATCGATTCTTCAACTTAATTCATGACTCGATAACCCTATAAACCTCTAACCCTATAACCTTATAACCCCATAACCCTATAACCCCGTAATCAAAATACTAGCTGTAACAGTATTGCTCAATCTCTCACCGCGAAACTATTACTGGCATACATTTTAAAAAATTCAAACAGACTATGTTCATAATTCCCAAAGTGTTGAACTCGGTACAACATTTTTAGGACCGTCAGCATTAGCGTTACCCAATGTACATCGCGAGGAGGTTGCGTGAACGGATTTTGTACATCATTTAGCCCTTATAAGGGCTGTTTTAAGGCGTGCGATGCATAAATAAAAATATAGAAATGAAAACAAAATTTTAGTCGGTCTCTTTTCTTGAGCTGTATCGCGTTCTCTTGTTTTCAAATGATCTGTGCAACGAAGTACGCTTTCTTTTCCGACTTTCCGTCGATTCTCTCTCTAGGGTCCAACAAAAATCAGCCATCATATTAACATCCCATCTTCCCTGATACCGTGTTTCCATAATCTTGATATCTTGGTGAAATCGTTCTTCCTGTTCTTCACTAAAATCCCTCAGGTTGTGAGGAAATTTATCGAGGTGGGAATCTAGAAAATGGAGTTTCAAATTCATGTTGCATTTAAGCTTCTGAAAGTTAGAAATCATTTTTATAGGGTTATCGAGTTATGAATTAAGTTGAAGAATCGATGGGTTACCAGGTTTTAGGTTTAAAATTGTTTGGGATTATCAGGTTTACAGTTTTAATTTATTTTGGAGGTTCTTTTGAGGTTATGGCCAAACCTTGACGTACTGGGGTTGAACCGATCTTGTATTCGAATTCAGCGACCCCTGCAGAAACATACAGTGTACATAGTCAGACCCCCAGGTCGAAACATTTTTTTTTGTGTGGCTGTGTTATCAATGTATGATTTAATAATTCTGTTTATTACATATTGTATGAATGTATATAGATTTATATTTATTATTATGCTATAGTAAATTGCATAGGTATTACATGTGTACTTGCTAAAACTAAAAAAAATTAATTATTAAACTAGAAAGTCCTTATTTCAATAAATATTACACATAAGTTTTTTATAATTTTAAATATTGTATAAATTATGTTATTTAATCCTAAAGGGGAACCCAGGGCATAATGGTCACAGTAAGGTTTGAACAAAAGTTTTAAGCATATTATAGTTGTAACAGTGGAGGAATGTTGTTTATTGAGCGGCCGGGCGCGAGGCACGAGCGCCCGTGCAGACCTATAAACAAATATGCCCCCACTCGCTACACATAGAATTTTTCATTACAAGTGCTCGTCGTAATGTGCCTATACCGAAACGTTTTTGCCACAGAAGAGCGGGGTTAGAGTAATAACTCAAGCCGTTGAATTATTGGCTATTTACCGCACGCAAAAGCGTTGAGTTATTGGGCACATTACGTGCACGCGTGATGAACAAAATATTATAAGTAAATTATAACTTGTTTTGTTGTTAACATCTGATTGAGTTACCAATTTGTTCGCGAATCGCTAATATTTTGCAATTAGGGCTCTTACCATTCAATTGCGTAATAAGAGAGAAAATGAGATAGAGATTGATCGTCTCCTACAGTCTTTCTCTCATTGTTGTTGATCACGTTTGAATACAAAAGGAGAACCCCAGAAATGGTAGGTTATAATAGTATTTCCTCTAAGCAAAAAATCTTAGATGAATCATGCGCATGTATTATACTTATAACACAATTCGTCTCTCTTTATAAAAATGAGGATACATGAACTATGATTCAAAATAAATTCTTCTGTAGAAAATTCTATTATAACTGGAATAGCCTTTTGAAATAAAAGGATATATGTAACCAGAAAACCCTTGAATTTAGATGCAATATTTTTGGTAACTCTGCAGGACAGAAAAGAAATTCCGTGTTCGGAGATTTTTCCACATAAAAGCCTTAGTTTTCAAATTTTTAAATTTTGAAGATCGACCGCTTTTTGTCGACCGCGGCGTACATGAGGCATTCTATTCTATTAACATGCTTCGCAAGCAGTACGATTGGCTCGGGTGGTTAAGAGAGGATCCTAAAGACAATTAGTCACTTTGAAACTAACACTTACACAGACAATTACGTGTCATTGACACATCAATATCTTACTTACGCCCGCCACACATATACATAAATTTTCGTATTGTAATTAAATTTTAATTAGACATCTAAATCCAATTTTAAGAACCCCATTCTGTTCCTTTATCTGGAGACACGGTAGTGTCTCGACGCTAAGCCAAGCGCCGCGATACTGCTGTGCCTCCTTTACGCGAAACTGAGAATTTCGGGGATTGAGATGATCAGATCTCAGTAACGCGCGCGGTTGAACGGATCAAGTTCTATATACGCTCAATCAATAGCAATTACTTAAATTGTATAATAAAAATGCTTTCATTTTTTCTCTACGTGTCCTACGAGCGAAGATATTACGACTCAAGGTCCGAATCTGCAAATTTTCACGTTTTATTTTTAAGATACGTCGTCGTCATTATCATCATTATTGTCGTTGTCATTATTATCGTCGACCACATTCCATTCGATGTCCTGACATTCCTGCCGCAAGAGGCAAATGTGGCACTAGTCTATACTAGAGTCCTAGATATCAGAGAAGCGCAACCTGCTTAAGTCAGTATCGCAAAATTACTAAGAAAAGTAATAAAAATGGCGTCGTTTGCAGAAGAAATATGAAATCCACCAATCGTCTGTTAGTCAGCCATTTTTAATACCACTGAATGAATGTCATGATTGGCTGACAGTCAGCTAATCAGGACGCGGAACATCGGTTGCGCTTCTCTGATATCTAGCCCCCGTATTCATAGTCAGACCTTATACTTAAGGCTTCCTTAAATTTATCTTTAGATACTCAGTAGCCAATAAAATAATTCGTAAATCATCTGAAGATAAATTTAAGGAAGCCTTAGCCCGGATCCTCATACGGGCAACAGCGCTTTGACACCAAACGCTGATTGGTGAAAAACCGGTGGCGAGGGTAAAATTTACCCCCATAACCCGTTTTTCACCAATCAGCGTCCGGTGTCAAAGCGCTGTTGTCCGTATGAGGATCCGGGCTTAAGTATAAGGTCTGACTATGAATACGGGGGTAGGACTCTAGTCTATACTAGAGACTCTCTAATCAGAGTCGCGAAATAACGTTTTCAATTTTGATTGGTGCTGACATTTTTCAGCAAAAACCAGAAATAGTCATGGCGTCAAATTTAAGTCGACCTACATTCGCTGCCCATTTTAGAAAATATAATTTTATGAAATACACTATTAATATAAAAAATATAATAATGTAATTTTTTTCTGATAACTGTATTTAGATTCACATGTATTAGGTGTTAATGTATCACAATTATAGTCTTTTCATTGCAACTGCTATGGTGCTCGTACGTGCATAGTATTATATTTTTCTTCACGTGTGCACGTGATGTGCCCTACACAAAAAAGAAAAATTCTATGTGTAACAGTGAGGGCATATTTGTTTATAGGTCGACACGGGCGCATGTACGCACTCGCTTCGCTTAGAGACCCTCTAATCAGAGTCGCGAAATAACGTTTCCAATTTTGATTGGTGCCGACATTTTTCAGCAAAAATCGGAAATAGTCATGGCGTCAAATTTAAGTCGACCTACATTTGCTGCCCATTTTGCTCTTTTTTCAGGATTACGAGAAAAGACTTTCATAATATAATCCTTTTTTACAGAATTATTGCAGTCTGGCGCAGAACAACCAGTCACTTTAGAAAATATAATTTTATGAAATACAGTATTAATATAAAAAATATAATAATGTAATTTCTTTCTGATAACTGTATTTATTAGGTCTACAAAAAAGTTCGCGGTTTTTTTTTGTAAAATTCAATCTTTATTCGTATGTAATCGTACGGAAATGGCTTGCTGCGTAACGCCAAGCTGTTCTGCAAGCTCCTTTTCAGTTTGCGCAGAGTTTATATCCAGCAGTGCTTGCAATTCGTCTGTTTTAATCTTTTCAGGGCGTCCAGCACGCGATTCATCTTTAAGACTGAAATCTCCTTGGCGATACTTTTGATACCATTTTTTATATGTAGTATGACTTACAGTGTTCTCTCCATATGCAGCACAAATCATTGCAGTGACTTCAGCAGCATTTTTCTTCAGATGAAACGCGAAATGGATGGAAAATCGAATATGCTCTTTTGTTATTGCCATCGTGAACACTAGAGGAAGGTCAGCGATACCGACATACTTTGTTTTTAGACTATATTTTTTAGACAAAAGTAGAAAATAAATCTTTGGAGATATAAATGTAAACTAGAAAGTGTCTTCTATCGATGCTCTATAGCAATTTCTATAATACTGTTAAGAATTTTGCAATAATTACTTTTTTATCGAATAGGCGAAAACGAGCGTCAGACAAAATGGGCTCCAAAACTGACATATGCGTAATTAGTCCAGGAAATAGAGACAAATGTGTGCAGAAATTAATAGTAGGAAAAAAAAATACGGTCGGATAGGAAATTAAAAATGAAATAGAGTTTCTATTTCGTGCAACTCGATCCTGAATGGAGAACATAACCTAAAAAATTGTCAAAGTTGCAAAAACACGTTTTTCGTAAATAACTCGAAAACTGTAGCTCGGATGGAAGAAAGTTAAATCAGAAAGTTGTAGATATCAAAAAAATCTATCAATTTGTTTCTATAATAATTATCGATAGGTGGCGTACTTTTCGAGTTATATCGAAAAAACCGTCAAAAATCGAGTTCTCTAGATCTCGTTAACTGTTTCCTTTATAAAGTTGTTACTTCTTGCAAATATAGCTTATGACAAGCTGAAAAAGTGCTTTTTTTAAAAATTTAAAAATATCGATTATTTTTCGAGATAAATCGATTTTTAGAGAAAAAGATGCTCTCATAAATTGGCTAGATCTTCTCAGAGGATGATCGTAGAGTAACGATTGAGGGCTTATTTTCCTCGTCAAGAGTTGTACTTTCATCCTATTGAAAAATTGCAACAAATTTTTTCATTTTAATGGGAAAAAAATGAGTTAAAAAAAATCGTACATTTTTTAAACGAGTTTTTTCTTAATTAATTAGTCAATTTTTATGTAATTTAAATTATTACTTTGGAAATCGATTCCTGACATTTTTTCACGAATTTAAAAAAAAAAATTAATTTTTTGCGACCTTCTGGAGCGGAGATGGAATTTTTTTTTTAAATAAATGTTGAAGGCGCAATAAACAGTTTACAACAGCAGGCTTCAAGGACGTTGAAGTTTAATACCGGTACTTTCAATTAAAAAATACTACAATGCGTTTACATGTTTTAGAGTGTACACAATTGAGTGATGAAGTGAAGCGCTTGGGCGTGCATGCATCACTGCAGTTGGAGCGGACGTCGGAGTGGGGGTAGCGCCGCACGATCGTACTGACAACTGAATTCGCGCATTCAAATCGGATCGCGCTTCTAAAAACTTAAATATCTCTGGTTCTAGACTACTTACAAAAATCCTTTTGTACTATTAATGTGGGGTAGCTCGACGAGATAAACGCGAATATCCAAATTCCCGGTACTTTTCTCGTCACGTAATCTGTTGTTTAATTAGTAATCCATTAAAAAAATAGTACCAACATTTTTTGCATTATATGCATTATATATTTATAACTAAAAATTATGTATTAAAAAATTAATAAAATTATTATTTTTATTGTTCTTCAAATTGTTTGTAATTTACAATTACATCCATCTCCGCTCCAGAAGGTCGCAAAAAATTAATTTTTTTTTTAAATTCGTGAAAAAATGTCAGGAATCGATTTCCAAAGTAATAATTTAAATTACATAAAAATTGACTAATTAATTAAGAAAAAACTCGTTAAAAAAATGTTTTTTTGAACTCATTTTTTCCCATTAAAATGAAAAAATTCGTTGCAATTTTTCAATAGGATGAAAGTACAACTCTTGACGAGGAAAATAAGCCCTCAATCGTTACTCTACGATCATCCTCTGAGAAGATCTAGCCAATTTATGAGAGCATCTTTTTCTCTAAAAATCGATTTATCTCGAAAAATAATCGATATTTTTAAATTTTTAAAAAAAGCACTTTTTCAGCTTGTCATAAGCTATATTTGCAAGAAGTAACAACTTTATAAAGGAAACAGTTAACGAGATCTAGAGAACTCGATTTTTGACGGTTTTTTCGATATAACTCGAAAAGTACGCCACCTATCGATAATTATTATAGAAACAAATTGATAGATTTTTTTGATATCTACAACTTTCTGATTTAACTTTCTTCCATCCGAGCTACAGTTTTCGAGTTATTTACGAAAAACGTGTTTTTGCAACTTTGACAATTTTTTAGGTTATGTTCTCCATTCAGGATCGAGTTGCACGAAATAGAAACTCTATTTCATTTTTAATTTCCTATCCGACCGTATTTTTTTTTTCCTACTATTAATTTCTGCAAATTTTTATATTGTGCCGTGACAGGTTTCCTGGACTAAATGGCCACAGAGCATGCGCATGTGACCGCAGTGCAGGTTATGTTACGATTCGCGATACGTCGTGATGGGACACGTGTGTGTGTGTGTGTGTGTGTGTGTGTGTGTGTGTGTGTGTACATATAAAAGGACTTAATATTATCACTAATATAGCTACTATTACTTAAACTACGTAATTTATAAAATAACATCATAAGAATTTTGTTTTCACATTTGTAGAATTCGTTTTTAGCTAATTTTATATAGAAACAAGCCACATATATATGAATTATGGGTTTTTACTTCTTTAATTACCTAAACAGATTATGTTTTCATTAGTATTAATGAAGTGCAAAGATTAGTTTACGAGAAATAAGGGGGTGTCACTTTAGGAGACCTATGTCAATATCGGTGACTTTCCTCTACTGATTTTTGAGGTTATATATGTGCATCAAACGCTAAACCGTATGGCATTTTAGAAGGCCAAATGTTAACGCTTTAAAACTGCAAAAGGGCGGGAAGATATATAAAATTTAAATTGTTATTTCGATTGTATGAAATCTAAAGCCGCAAACTTTTTTGTAGACCTAATAGATTCACATGTATTAGGTATTAATGTATCACAATCAATCATAGTCTTTTCATTGCAACTGCGATGGTGTTCGTACGTGCAGTAGTATTATATTTTTCTTCACGCGTGCACGTAATGTGCTCTACACAAAGAAAAATTCTATGTGTAACAGTGGGGGCATATTTGTTTATAGGTCGACACGGGCGCGCGTACGCACTCGCTTCGCTCGTGCCGTCGCGCCCGTCCCCACAATAAACAACTTTCTCCCACTGTTACACAATGTACTATATATAATCGTTACTTCCGGTTTTTGCTGAAAAATGGTATCGCCGACCTAACCTTATTGACGTTATTTCGCGACTCTGATTAGAGGATCTCTAACTTCGCTTGTGCCGTCGCGCCCGTCCCCACAATAAACAACTTTCCCTCACTGTTACACAATGTACTATAATCGCTACTTCCGGTTTTTACTGAAAAATGGTATCGTCGATCTAACCTTATTGACGTTATTTCGCGACTCTGATTAGAGGGTCTCTAGTCTATACCGCTCGATCGTCATGGGGCATGTGGACTGCGAGCGGAGTGGTGAGGTGAGAGGGGTTCAACTTTCGGTTGATTTTCGAATAGTTTTCGTTCAGCTTTCGCTGTCCCTCTTACCATACCGCACCGCGCACAGTACAATACCATTCGACCATCATGGAGCACTTGGACTGCACGCGGTGAAATGAGGTGGGAAGGGGTGGGCAAATGCAACTTTCGGCTGATTTTCGAATCACTTCAATCTAACTTTCGCTGTTCCTCTCACCTCACCGCTCCGCGCGCAGAACAATGTCATTCGACTGTCATGGGGCATTTCGACTGCACGCGGAGCGGTGAGGGGGACAGTGCAACTTTCGGTTGATTTTCGAATCGCCTCCGTCTAGCTTTCGCTGTCCCCCTCACAACATCGTGCATAATATATTACTACGAAAAGCAACTGTTTTACATTTATTTAATAATTTTGTTTTGTAATATGCGATCGCGTTAACAAATAAAAAATTAATATGTTGTTCTAAAATTGACGCGTTAATATTAAACGGTAGTGAAAGCAGTCTTGGGGATTGTTTTGATGTTGAAGGGCGGACGCGGGTCGCACGTCCCCCCCTTTCACCTGGCTCACCGATAAACCGAGCAGTCATCATTTAGGCTGCGTTCCATTTCAGGCATATGCGCGCATTTTATATAGTGAGCGTCACGTATACTATAGGAGAATGCGCGCATATGCGTGAAACGGAACGCAGCCTTAAATACATATTAAATAAAATTATTATTTTAAATACTACCGACTCTGCTGACCGATATGACGTATATTTAAAACTATCGCAGTACTATCACGAGTTAAATTGAAATAATATATTACCACGAAAAGTAACTGATTATTAATTAATGTTGCCAATACAAAGTGAACGTAAAGTGTATGTAACTTTCGGCCGATTTTCGAATCGCCTCCGCTTTCCGCTGTACCCCTGCGGCCCTGCCTCATCTCATATTAAATACATATATATATATACATATATATTTGAAATTTTATTTTAAATAAAATTATTTTAAATACTCCCGATTGCTGACTGGTATGACGAATATTTAAAAATAAGAAACATAAAATTTAAAACAGAGTGAAATCCAATCAATTAGTATTTTATTTGAAATGTGATTTTAACAGCACGAATCGTTTAATTAATATGATACTGTAATAATAATATACACCGAAGAACATATTTTATGTTTTTTTTTTAATTTGTAATATTTTTTATATATATTTTGGATAAATATATATTAACAATAAGAATATACAAACTACTTACCTGTGAACTACTATTTCGTAAGTACAGATCGCGTAACTTTTATGTAAAGTAAACGATGTGGAAAGACGAGACAGATCTGGAGTGCCATATTGAAATAAGAAATGGTAAAGTAGGACTCAATTTCATAATTTTTTGTTGTTCTTAATATAAATTCTATCTCACAGGCACGTATTAATGCGTATACTTTAATTCTGAAAAAGGACTTTCGATGAATGATAAAAAAAAGTATTTATCATACAAAGATTATATGGTTTAGTCGGTAGTACAGACGACTTTAGGATCTCCTTAAGGGGATGCTGGAGTGCCTGTTTTATCATTACTTAGTTAAAGACTCGTTTCTCTTAATTGCATTTACGGATAGAAAAATCCTTCTGTATAATTAAAGTATCGACAACAATGAATTGCACTAGCTATATTTCAATACGACAAACGGAAGAAAATTAAAAACTTACAGTTTCGTTATCGGCTTCTGTGATTTTCGATAACGAAATTGTAAATTTTTTTTCCGTTTTTCGTATTGAAATGTAGCTAGCGCAATTCATTGTTGTCGATACTTTAATTATGCAGAAGGATTTTTCCATCCGTAAATGCAATTAAGAGAAACGAGTTGTAAGTAAGTAATGATAAAACAGGCGGGTCCAGCATCACCTTAAGTGTTCGCGCTGGAAATCGAAAGATGCCTTTAAAGTTACCAAAAAAATAGGCATCCGAATCTGAGCGTACCATTTCTGGAATTTCCCTTATTAGATATGGACTGTGTAGTCTATTCTCTATGTTCTTTACATAGTACCACGGCTCATTTATTGTGCGTCATTATGTCCTTTGCATTAATGCGCCATCATGTCCCGTATATTACTGCTCTTACTTATATTCTGCTTCGAAAGTGCACAAATTTACTTTAAATAATATAAAATATCATATAATCAACGTTTACATAAATATTTTATTAAATTGTTAAAAAAAGATCATATTTAAGCTACGGTCCACTTACTTCTTCCAAATACTCTCAATGCTACGCTCCAAACGCTATGCTTGGATTAGTTCATTACTGTTCCGAATGTTACAATTGCTACGTGAACGCTTCAGCCAACCCACCACTCGGAAGTGAGGCAGTTGAAGCGAAAACGATGACGTATTGATGACGTATCAGAGTTACTTAGAGCGTTCTGAAGCGTCATATGAACCAATCATATCAGTGCTACAAATGCTCTGTAGCGTTTGAAACGCTAAGTGGACCGCAGCCTTAATAAAATAAATAGAATACATATTGAATTGTATATTGAACCTTATACAATATGTATCAAAGAAACAGTAACTCAGTCGCGGATAGCATAGCAAATGCATTAAGTAATTTCTAGCAACTATCAGCTACCATAAACATAATATAACAACTGATAAGAGTATATCATATACATATATTATACAAGGATATGATATATAAGAGGATAAGATATATCTAACAGTTATTATTGTATAACACATTTCTTTGCATAATAGCGCATTTCTGTAGAAACATATTGATTATATCTTATTATACCCCGTGATTTCATTATGCTTCAAGTTCCCCTATAAGGATAATAATTTATTCCAATGTAACACTAACATGAAATTATTACAGGTATGCCAAAACAGTAAACGTTATATTTAATCAGATACTGTTCGTACAATTTTTTGGTAGTATATTGATATTATGTACATGTATATATTATGTATCAATGCATATTACGGAACTGTTTGGCATTGCAACTTTATTAGTATATATCATTTGCATGTTTGTACAAATTTACATTTACTGCTGGTCCGGAAATGAAGTTATACTTAAGGTAACACTCTACTACAACTTTTATCAGATATATACGGAAAAAACAACCATGGTTGAATTAACATGATATATTTGGTTAAGCAAATTTTGGTGAAAGTAAAAAGAATTTCTAGTTAATGTTGTAATCAAATATTTGGTTATGCAACCAAACCATTTAAGGGCGTGTTTAAATTCCCACTCGAGTGCTCTCCGGGTGTGTCATGTCATCCTTGTTTAACATTTGGTAAACAATAAGGATAGATGGATACCTGGGTGGCACTCGGGTGGGAATCTGAACATAGCCTAGATATGATAACAGTTAGAATTTGGTTAGTGCGTATGTAGTAATATGTAATATCCAAATATGTCTAGTTATTGTGACTACAAGGGATAAAAAGCATGGTTGGCTTATCGTGACATAATGGCTAAACAAATATTGATAGAATTAAACAAAACTTTTGGTTATCATAATTAGAAGATCTGATATTCATAATCACAATATTTAGATGCAACACCAACATAGTTTAGAGATCTTGCAAGCGAAAAAAATTGATTGGATTAATATTATATGAAAAAAGCATGGGTATAACAACCTCACTATTTGGTTAAATATAAATGATCTAACGTTATTTTAACCAGACAAATTTGATTAAACATTTTGTTTCTTAACGACTGCGTTTGGTAATTATCTTGGCATCTTCTCAAATCGGTTGAATGGTCTTCACGTTGATGGTTGAATGGTATAAATTGTGCAAAAGTGCAAAAATTTCTCGAGTGTACCAAAAATAGATCAGCGAAGACATCGCATTAAAATGCTGGGTTTAGGTGTTGTAATTTATTAAAGTGTTGGATTTGAGTGCTTGTAATTTATTTATATGTATTATTTGTCTAACTATATACCTAATAAAAAATGTAAGATTAAATCAATAATCTAACCTATAAAAAATTTTTTCTTACTATAATATTTCAAACCAGATTGGGGTTGTTCATCGAATGAAAAACCTAATTATGTTAATAATAGATATACATTATGAAATTACAACTAATAATTTGGTTGTTTTAACCAGGACATACGTAACCATATATTATCTGGTTGTCATAACTAAAATGTGTGCCATCAAATTTGTTTGGTTATATCAAACAGAATGTAAGTAACCAAGTTTGGTTGTATTAATGAAAATTTTAGATCGTTCATTTTTCACCAAATAATCAGGTTATTATAGCCAGATTTCAGGTTAATTCAATCAATTTTTTTCCGTGTATGTATTTATTAGATATATTTTCCTTGAAAAAAAAAGTCCAAAAAAGTTACATAGATTGAGATAAGATCTTAGAAATTCTTAATTTTTCGTAAATATTCGTAATGGAACGTAAAATAAGATTTGTATTCCTAGTTTATAAATTCTTAATTTTTCATAGATATTCGTAGTCGAATGTATAGAATGGCGTTATTTGAAGGCGGAAGATTTTTTGATTCTTTAACATACAATGTCACTCTACATTCCACTACGATATCTATAAAAAAGGTTTTGTCTCAACTATGTCGTTTTTCGTTAAAATTTTTCCATCAGGGGTATATGAAATAATTTAATTTTCTTAGTAAATAAAGGACTATTTTATATATGAAAAAACAAGTAGGTATGTATTTGGGTAACTAACCGGAAAATATTACATGAACAGGTAGAGCGGATTGAACTGAGTCGAAAAGTCCTCTACCGTTTTGCAATTTTCGCAATAGTCAACGAGATAATAATTGGTAAAAGTTACCGAATACGCGCGTGCGTCCGCCCGGCCTACTACTGCCAACAGTGTACGCTCATGATAGCTCAATAGCGCGCGGACCGCGGAGAGCGGGGACTGCCTGGCAAGCGTCCTACGCCGCGCACCGCGAGCTCCAATCGTCGTGACTGAGGGTGCAAACCCATGCAGCGAAATAGCGTAACGCGGAACGAGAGTAGAACCAATCACGAGATTCTCTAGAAACACGGAATGCTCGTTATTGGTTCTACTCTCGTTCCGCGTTACGCTATTCCGCTGCATGGGTTTGCACCCTGAGTGAGACAGCAGCGCGCTTGCCAGGCAGCCCTGTTCTCCGGGGTCCGCGCGCCATTGAGCTATCATGAGCGTATACTGTTGGCAGTAGTAGGCCGGGCGGACGCACGTATTCGGTAATTTTTACCAATTATTATCTCGTTGATTATTGCGAAAATTGCAAAACGGTAGAGGACTTTTCGACTCAGTTCAGTCCGCTCTACCTGTTCATGTAATATTTTCCGGTTAGTCTGGGACACCCTGTGTGTGTATATGTATGTGTTCATTAGTCTTGTATTATTTTACATGTACATACATAATACAAAATTAATAATTGATAAGATTATATGGTATTATTATATAACAATAATATTATGTTATGTTGGCAGAGTATGAGCGTAGGGGAAACTATATATTGTATGGATTGGTCACTATTATCAGTTACCGAAAAGAAAGAATTGCTAATAATTATGATACGTAGCACAATTCCTATTAAGTTCACTAGCAGCTTTTTGATAACTTTATCTCTTCAATCTTACAGCAACGTAAGTAAATATTATTACTTATGGCGAATTCGATTGGATTGCACCAGTGCAGTGTGATTGCACCAGTTCATCTTTTTTCCTTTTCCCTTTTCCTAGAAAGAAAAGGAAGAAAGATGAACTCAGGTGCACTCAGTGCGCACTAGTGCATCCAATCGAATTCGCCATTAGATAATTGGACAAAAAAATATTACAGCCAATATATATTTAGCAAATGTTTAATGGTCTATATTAATATCGCCTCTCATTTCTTTTTTAGATCTTAAAAACGTCATACTCCGCATTTAACGTACTTCAAAAACAAAATATAAATAATATAACTTAAAGCGTTGATATTAATTATGTGATATTAATTATTTGATATTAATTATGTAGTTTTACACAAATTAATAATACTAAATCTTAAAATTTCTGTTTATGTATTGCCTTAGTATTCATTTTGATTGTAAGAATGTTGACATAAACGTATGGACACAATATAGACATTTTACACAATGTAATACAATAATAACAAAAAATACTGTGCAATATATGTATTTTATTTGATTTATAAGCAGTACTAATGTTGGCTTCAACACTAAAGTCAGAAAAAAAGAATTTTTTGGTCTATATATTGTACTTGCAATGTGCTGCGTATAAGATATACGTATATACCTATGTATTTTCCTGTACATTTGCCATTCTTTGCAGATATACGCTGAGAAAAATGTCTCGGAAAAAACTAATACAATATTGTAGACTTAATTTTATCAGTTAAGTAACTTTAAATTGTAATAATGGAAAATATAAAATACACAAATTAGCTACAATTTTGTAGCAAATTTATTTTGTCACATGCAAACACAAAAATTGTGACTCTGTGAAACAAATACATAAATAAATTTTATTAATAAAAAATAAAACATTTTTCTACAATATTTTAAATAATTATAATACATTTAGAGTAACTATAGTTATACATTGGTTATGAAATTATACTATAAAATTTATAATAGTTAAATTTTTTGCGTTATTGTAGTACTCTATAAAATAATATTCTCAATATTAAAAACAACTAACATTAATTTGTAATAATATTTTGCTTCTTTATCATATAGTTTATAGTCACTATAAATACAATTTGTTCACTTCACTTTAAGCATAAAAAATAAACGGCTTTACAATAATTATAGATATGTTTTCTACAATTTGTCATAAAATATTCTGGTAAAATTATTTAAAACTACTACACCTTTTAGTTTTTGTTAATACTGTAATCTTTTAGACTCATTTATTACAAATTATCTCTGTCCTTATTTGTACTATTATTTGTAGAAGAGCACTCTTCAATTGTACTATCTGGTGCTATATTTTTTTCCGAGTGTATATGCATAAGTAATTTGAGGAATATCCTAAGTTTATTACGCATCACTTTTATTGCTATACTGAGTTTGTATTTTTATATAATAAAGTGAGAGGCTTTATGGGAAATACGATATATTCCTTGTAATTCCGATGGACATGAAAATATACAAATATTTTATTCAATAGGAACGCAACAATATGCGTGACTGTAAAGGACCGCACAATATCTCTTGGTGGTTGTAAGATGGAAAATTTTTACAATTAAAGTTACTACATTATTCATAAGTGCGGAACAGAACATGCACTTAATAATAAATGATTAAATGACATCATGTCGATTTTTTAATGACTGTAATTGATAGTAGGGTTGACAATAAGATGTTGAAGAATGTACATAGTCTATTGTAAGACGTGCTCGATTACATTTAAATAAAGTTTATTGACATAATAAGAAAATAACATATTACATCAATATTAGTATTTGTTTAATTAATCCTATTATCACACACTAGCTAAAATTCTAATAAGAAGTGATATTTTCCAAAAAAGAGGTGCGCAATAAATATTTACAAATACTATTTTTGTAGTTATGTTCATACAAATCATACATTATATACGATAGTTAATAAGATCATCAGATTCTGAAACATTATACGCAAATATTATACGTAATATATATATTAAATAAATAAAATTTGTTCTAATCAGGCAGTCGAATTTGGCATTTAATGTGTGATTTAAGCATTAATTGTAGTATTTTATATTTACAAAAAGCATAACCTATTTCATAAAAGATTATACACCTTCTATATTAAATTTTTTCTTAAACATGTTATATTTCGAATTGAATTAGCATATATTTCAAAAATTTTAGTAAAGTTCATTTTTGCAACGTTTTAAACCACTTTTTTTAGATACTTTACAGATAGAAAGAAGTTATACTTTTATACAATTTTCGATAAATTGTTTGAAAAAGCAGTGATTTAAATATGCAAATACTCTCTCTAAATTTTTTTATATATACCGTTGGCGGTATATGGCGACCTCTTGAATGGTCATCAAATGGTGCCAAGCTACTGTATAATGTATTTACCTTTATTATAATATCTTCGGAATACTTTTTGGTGTTAACTCAATTTATGGATATTATTTTCGTTGTCAATAATATCGATGATTTTGCTACAACTACTCTAATGTTTTTGACCATTGTTGCCGTTTGTTGTAAAGCGACTGTCGTTGTGATACGTCGAAATGCGATCATCAACTTAGTGCAAATATTGTTGAAAGCACCATATAAACCTCGAGACGAGGATGAAGTAGCTATACAAACAAAATTTGATAAATTTATCAGGTGAGTTCATAGCTTTATTAAAAAACTATCTTAATATTAAAATATTATTAATACTTAATATATATAATGTACTCGTATGCAATAAAATTTAATATACGTGCAATAATCTAATATGTATCCATTACATAACATTCAGTATTTTTAAATTGTCTAAATTT
This sequence comes from Cyphomyrmex costatus, assembly GCF_001594065.2. NCBI lineage: Eukaryota > Metazoa > Arthropoda > Insecta > Hymenoptera > Formicidae > Cyphomyrmex > Cyphomyrmex costatus. The sequence continues at coordinate 443,793 of NW_017275249.1, forward strand.
TATTAGTACTAATTGTACCTTTAATCAAGTGTAAGACTCCTACTATAATGATTTTATTGATAATATATTTCAAAAAATATATTGTTATGTTTTCACATGTAAAAACATTGCAATTTTCTATTCTCTGTTTAATTATTGTAATTAATAAATATTTTTTTTATTAAAATCTATTATATATCAATATCATTTTAAAGCAGGGAATGGAAGAGTTACTTTTACAGTTACTTTTATAAAAAGTAACTGTAAAAGTAACTGTAAAAGTAACTCTTTTATTCCCTGTTTTAAAGTATAGCAATAAATGTACACAACACATATACAGATTAAATACAGTAATCAAATCTTATAATTAAAAAGTGTGGCTGCAAAAATCACTCGTTTTTGATCCTGTGATTTCGAAAATAAATTATAAGACAAATAATATCTTTTAATTAATCACATAAACATCAATCACAAAAAAATTTAAGTTTAGTTTAGAATTAATTTGTCAAAGTTCATTATAACATTAGATTTAAGCTTTAAAGTAAGAATTCGTATGTCTATCAAAATTTTAAATTTTGTACCCTGGTATTTTGTCACTAACAACAGATCTTTTTAATTCAAAATGGCTAAATGACCGATTCAATATGTGGCGGATTATACTATACATGTATGATTCACAAAATTCAAAATATTTTTTTAGCCGTCTTCTTCAAATAACTTATTTTTATGATTAAAAATAGTCATAATAATCAATAACAATAAAAGGGCGAAGTAAGAGTCAAATTAAGATTAAAATTTTGAAAATGTTGACATATTAAATTTTAGACTAACAATACATTTAGACTAACAAAATTTAGACTAACAATATAAGTCTGAGGAGGACTTTATTCAGAGTCGAAACTGGTTACATCGTTATTTCATCATTATATAAGTAGAATTTAAGTAGATTTTGTTTTTGTAATCATATTTTTAATAAATTTGTATTGTTAGTCTAAAATTTAATATGTCAACATTTTTAAAATTTTAATCTTAATTTGACTCTTACTTCGCCCTTTTATTGTTATTGATTATTATATTTATGTAAAGAGTCTTTGTTATTTTTCAATTTAATAAAAATAGTTACTTTTTCAGATTTTTAAAAAAATATGCAGAGGTCGCGGAGGTCGCTTTGTAATGAAAATTTGTAATAAAAATTAATGTTTTTTATTTGTATATTTTTTTCTAAAACGAATTTACACTTTTGCAAGTTTACCAACGTATTATATTTCAAGAAATTATTATTTAAAAATTTTTTCCAAATAAAATAAAACTACTGTGTGTCTGTTATATGAAAGTGTAATTTACTATTGTACATCTTTAGATTTAATAAACTGGTAAGTGTACAAAATATTTGTTTTTAATGCGTGACTTTTTTTTACATATTTCTTTGATATCTAGCAAGTATATACTTGATTGCTTACTCGGAGAAAATATTATTTACTTTGTACATAAAATATTGAAAAATAAAAAACCGAAAAATTTGATATTATTTAAGGACTTGTATTAAGAGGGTAATTAAATACACTCAAAATCTTTTTAAAACATATTTTTATATTTGTATTATACAAATTAATATTTTATAAATAAAATGAAAAATAAAGGACTTTTTATATAAAATAATAATCTAACAAAGAAAGGACAATAAAGTAAAATTTAAAAAATTGAAAAAAAGAGCCATGATAGCGGATACTTATTATATTTAAAGACTGAATATTAAAATTCTATTATGCAGCTACTGTGACTGATGAAACTATACTAAGCAAAATAACAAAAGTCAGTATCGAACGATCAAACTTTATTTACAATGGGAATATAAGAATCGTGAAGACCTTCGGTGTCCGTTTGTAGATTAAGACTATGTTTTTGTTTATTAATGTTTAACATCTCTGAAATTATACGCTTTCTATAGTTAGGTTCTTCATCTAGAATTCTCACATCTTCCCATTGAAAATCACGATTAAATTGAAGTCTATGATCCGTAATGACAGAACGAGTGGAAGTGTTATGCCTGATATGGTAAATAAAGTTTGATCGTTCGAAATGTTTTAACCGCTTTATTTTATTTTATTTACTATCTGACTCTTATTGTCCTTTCTTTGTTAGATTATTATTTAATATTTTATAAAAACTTTGGTAAAAATGGAGATTAGGTGAGCCTCCCCCAATGACCTTGACCTTGACATATGTTGTCAAGGTCATGACCCTGAGTGACCTTGAGGAAGTTTTAACCGTCGGACCTAACTCGTTAAAAAGTTATTAACAAAAAAAGTTTCAAAATTAACGTATTATTTCTACTATACATGTATAATATGAAGTCCTATTCTACACCTTTCCCTGTTCAGAAACGTTGAACTTTCCACGCGAAGTAACTTTTACCCCCCCCCCCTCCCCTGCACAGGGGCACACGACTTCTACGATTGTACTATTGCTGTGATTGTACTGTCGGGGCAGACCTCTGTGACGGTGTGGGTGCGGGGGGGCGGCCTTTGGCCACCCCCTTGCCCCCGCCCGTGTGTGTGTGTGTGTGTGTGTCCCGTCGGTAGAGGTCTCTCCCAATAGTACCTACAATCATAGCAACAGTACAATCATGGAAGATGTGTGGACTCTTTGCAGCAGGGAGAGGGGGGTGAAAGTTACTTTGCGTAGAAAGTTTAACGTTTCTGAACAGGAAAAGGTGTAGAATAGTGATTCATAAATGGTAAGAAGTGTACCTCTTGTATTCATTTTGATTGCATTTATTCTTGGTCTGTTATATTGTGTGTGTGTCTGTGTGTGTGTGTGTGTGTGCGCACGCGCGCGCGTGTGTAAAAATAGTACTTGTTATAATACATATATGGCAGAAATGATACGTTAATACGTATAATTTTCCAGAAATGATACGTTAATTTTGAAACTTTTTTTATTAATAACTTTTTTATTAATAACTTTTTAACGAGTGAGGTCCGACGGTTAAAACTTCCTCAAGGTCACTCAGGGTCATGACCTTGACAACATATGTCAAGGTCAAGGTCATTGGGGGAGGCTCCTTTAATCTACATTTTTACCAAAACTTTTTTAAAAAATTGAAGTAAATACATATTATAAATATTGTGTAACGTATATATTATATGTATTAGGTATACAAATAAGTTTTAAAGCGTTTTTAATGTGAAATTTAATATTTATTTATTTAAAAACGAAAACACACTTAATTATCAAAATAATTTCCATTATTATTTATAACCTTTAGCCATGTTTCGGGCAGCTTGCGAATTCCAGAAGCAAAGAAGGTTTCGTCTTTCGATGCGATAAAATTATCCACCCATTTTCGCACTTCTTCAAATGCTCGAAAGTATACACAGGACAAGGCGTTTTGAATTGACCGGAATAAATGATAGTCTGAAGGGGCTATGTCTGGGCTATACGATACGCCGGTAGATACGGTAGAATTACCCAACCAAGCGTTAGCAACGTTTCTTTTACAGGTTTACCAACATGAGGCCTAGCGTTGTCATGAAGCAATTTCACGGGACGTTTTCCTTTACTAGTAAATGGACATGTTTATTTTATTTCTTGATTTAAACCGATCAATTGTTGACTGTAGCAAGTTCTTTTTGTGTTCGACATGAGTTTTGATCAAGTAATGCTTGCAATTGATTGTCTGTAACCTTCTGAGGAGCATCATTACGTTCTCTATTGCTAACATCAAAATCATCCTCTTTAAATTGCCTAAACTAAAACTCATACGTACTTTTGGATACAACATTGTCTTCAAGATCAGAACAAATTGATTCATACGCTTTAGCAGCGCTTTTTCCTTGATGAAATTCGTATCGAATGCAGTGTTGAATAAATTGCTTGTCGCTCGCCATTTTAAAACCATTTAATTTTGAGTTTCCAATTGTGCAAAATCAATTGTTTTTTTTTAATAGTAGGGTAAGGCGGGGGTAGTTGAGCCACTTTTTCTTTAAATTATTATAAATCTTCACACAATTATGATAGATGCTTTACTAATGATAAATGCTTTAAAACGTTGCATGCTTATCTACCTCAACAATTAAGTACTTATAAATCCTTAATATACCTCGTTAATTAGAAAGAAATTATGTTAATTGCAAGGATGCAAAGTGGATTAATATGCCCCACCAACGGGGTATATTGGGCAACTCCGAAGGGCAAGTTGAGCTATGAAGGTAATAATTGTGTGTATTAAGATTATATAATATATAATTTAAAAAATTGCAGAATTAGATGAGTTAACGAAGTCTTTATTACAGTTTGTAATTTCTTTTTATAATAATCTGTATTTCCTTTGTAAATATAAAAGAAAAGAACAAAAATGAAACTAAAGTTTTCATGATAAAGATTATGAATGCAATAAAGAAAGAATAATAATTATTGAGTTTAGCTTCCTCATCTCCGATGTTAATAAAATTAGGCTTATTCAATGCGTTTTTGCACGAAATAAATGAATCTGGCAAAAAAGAGTGTCTCGCGAACCAAGATATTAATTAAGATAAATTAAGATTCTATTATTTGATTCTATTATTAAGAAAAATTAAGATTCTATTATTTGTCAAGATATTAATTGTTAAAGTTGACAGATATTTAGGTAAGGAAACCTATCACATCGTTACAAATGGTTATACAAATTCTGTTTTATAAACAAATTCTTTACTTTAGAAACAAACGCTCTGGTATAAAAATACAAATTTTAGTTTCACTTACATGTTCTCATGTCTCTTTCTGCCATTGGTGTGACAGATTTCCTAATCTATCGTCAACATTAACGATTAATGTCTCGATCCGTGGGTCACAGTGACACATTTTTTTGCAATTTTCGTTTATTTTATGCAATAATGCGTCAAATATAGAGGAGAGGCCCCTATTATGAGATACCGAGTTCATTTTGTGTAATTACTAATTGTTTATTGGTAGAATTAAAAAAAATAATAGGTCATTTTGAAGAGAATTTAATAAGCTTTAAGATAGTGTTATGTAAAATTTAATTCAAATTTTATTTTATTTTTTAATTAAAGAAATGTAAAAAGTGAACAAATCGCAAAGTCAAAAAATTGTGCTCCTAGTATGAGATACCCCGAGAAATCGATAATAAAGCACAAAGTACATTAGTATTAGAATTAAAAAAACTTTATTTGATGTTTCTAACATATCAACGAGTACAGCCTATGCGCGTAAATTGAGCATGTGATGCATTGGATTCAGGATTTGTCTTCAGTAGTAATTGGAATGAAGTATTGCAGAAACAGACCATCAAAGTTCATTCCGGTTATTCTTTTTATTATTGTACAATAACATTTATACTTTAACATCAATTTTCACTTGGGCACAGAAGTATAGATTATTTGATATTAGAAATATCCTGGATATCTCATATTACGAGTATCACGTCTTACAGCTTTACGATCATCTAACATTTACGATCATACAAATCTAACTTCTTTAATTAAACAATTCACCATATTTCGTATTTTTCTATCAGTACGATCTTACTCTATTACTACATGAAGAATTTATTGCCAAATAATTACTTATTAAATAATAAACAGAGATTAAAGGTTTATCTCAATGAAACTCGAAAACATTCAAACTCTAAAATTTTTAGTACCGGTCGCGGTAAACCCATTGTCGAGAAGGCGACTGAGAGTTGGGTCGTATCCCTTTGCCAAAAGTACTCTATTACTAGAGTACTTTAACATACATAAGCCTTTTTAAAATCGGTGAGTAACACCTCGCGCCCTCCCCTTGTTAGTTAAATTGACAAGCAATCTAACAATCTGATGCTTGTAGCATCTTATTAGATCTTAATAATATGTTGAAAGACATATATTAAAATTTAATGATGTAATATTAAAGTAATGATTAATTAAATTAAACTCTATGAAAAATAAAATTTGCGAAGAATATCACAAGTTGGCGTTTCGTCCCGGTTTCTACTACTGGACTCATTAATAAGCACTGTGATCCAGCTTCGACCGTTAAAGGCTTCTTTCTTCTAGTTTGTTTATTGTTTTTTAAAGAAGTTCTTATAAAATATTATTAATTTGTATCGTACAAATATAAAAATATGCTTTAAAAAGATTTTGAGTGTATTTAATTACCCTCTTAATACAAATTCACAAATAATATCAAATTTTTCGGTTCTTTATTTTTCAATATTTTATGTACAAAGTAAATAATATTTTCTCCGAGTATGTAATCAAACATATATACTTACTAGATATCAAAGAAGTATGTAAAAAAAATTCACACATTTAAAAAAAATATTTTGTGCACTTATCAGTTTGTTGAATCTGAAGATGTACAATAAATTACATTTTCATATAATAGATACACAATAGTTTTATTTTATTTGGAAAAAATTTTAAAATAATTTCTTGAAACATAATTTTACGTTGTTGAAACTTGCAAAAAGTGTTTGTTTTAGAAGAAAATATACAACTGAAAAATATTAATTTTCATCACAGATCCAACTTACGAGACCTCTGCATATTATTAAAAAAATTTTAAAAAATGTTAGTGACTATTTTTGACCATAAGGAACAAGTGGTTTCCAGAAGGCGGTTGAAAAAAAATATTTTGAATTTTGTGAATCGCCCTAATATGTTGTGATCGTACTTGTGAGAAACGATACAACTTCATCACGTCATCCGTTGCTCTAGTTATGCGATAGCTCAAAAAGATCGACAGAAATAATTTAATTAGCAAAAGTGCGGTTCTTCCTTAATTTTATGTACTGCGATAGTCGACAGTCGTATAAATTTTGTTGGGCGCCAGGCACGAGAGAGCGTGCCACTCTTCGCACTAATTTTTAAGATGAATCGCTCGGACAAAGAAATTATAAGGTACTTTCCGAAATTTGCTGACAATGCTGACAGTACCACTACTGAAATCACTACATTTTAGCCGATCCGAAATTCGCAGTAGAACTGACAGCAGTTAAAATCGGAACGCATTTACAGTAATAGTGCGTGACATGTATAGAACTTAACCTAATTTATTAAATTTCATAGGATTCCAATATTCCTAATGTAATTCTGTTTCCGTGTTTGTTTCTGTAATTTATGAGTACTAGTTTTAACTAAAAGAAGAAAATTCCGTTATTGTAACGGCAATTGTAACACCGATTTTGATTGGCATTCAAAATGTCCCCTTACAGAACTGAAAGATTGCAGAAACGTTGCATAAATGTTACATTGTAACATTGTAATATTGCATGGAAGTTGCGAAATGTTTCTGCAATATTACTTCAAGCTTGCGGCAACGTTGAAATGTCCGCCTTCAGAAATATTGCAATGTATGATTACAGTAACATTACAGTGCAATGCATTTGTAATATTACGTAATATTTGTAAAATAATAATATTTTGAAACTTTCACAGGTATTTTCTTCAATTATACCAGAAGATTTGCAGGTTATCGCCGTGTCTTTCTTCATTATTAGTGTCAACGTTTCGTGAATCATGTCGTTCACGAAATGTTGGCGCTAATAATGAAGAAAGACACGGCGATAACCTGCAAACCTTCTGGTGTATTTGTAATATTAAAATGCTTATTTGCTACAAATATGCAGAACGTTTCAATTTTAATAGAAAAACTTTGAAAAAATATATAAGGACATCAAAAAGAGAGATAAGAAAAACACTTATAATAATTGTGTAAGTTTACCATCTTTCTGTATCAAAAACTTGCATATCTAAAAATTGTAAATTTACGCAATTGCAACAATTTTCTCTCATCTCTTTTGATTCTTTTTCTTTAAATATTCATATTATAATTTTAATGTTTTAATCGCTTTTTTGTTTACTTACGAATTGACTCTCATTGTCCTTTACCTTGTTTTAATTGTTATTTTCATATAAAGAGTCCTTCAACTTTAATTTGGTTTGTCTTTTGATTGCCTATATATATTCTCAAATTTCATCTATTAAAATCTGAATTCTGTACATTAGAAAAAAAAAGGATACAACTTTTCTCTCGACAGTTCAGAAACTGTTTTTCTTTTTACATTTTCTTTTATATTTTTTTTTTATGAAAATTAAAAATTATTATAGCAATCAAGCTTTACACTCAACGAAATTGGTATATTAACAAATAAAGTTAATAAGATCCTAGAATTATTCACATCGGTTATGAAATCGCTATCAGTTATATTTCAACTTCAATCATATAAAAACTGATTCAGAGTTTTGAATCAACTCTGAATTAGTTTTTAAATGATTGAAACATAATTCTGATAATGATTTTGTAAAGATATAAGTAAGAATTTTATTGTTTATTTTAATGTACCAATATTATAATTTTTTATTTTCATAAAAAAAATACATAAGATGTATAAATAAAATGATTCCTGAACGTTTATGAAAAAGTAAAAATTGTACCCTTATTATTACATTTTTATTTTATATATTAGGTGTAGAAATTATCAAATAATATTCTATTGTTTAATTAACATCGCTATTTTATTTTATTTATTTGTAACAATTATTATATTTTCAGCATATAAAATATATATAGTATATAATCATTTTTGGTTAAAATGATATAATCTACATCTATTGCACACCATTGTGATACAATACAAATACGTAAAACAAATATGTAAAAAAAACAAAACTCACAAAATTTTATTGATTTTGTTCCTAAATTCTTTTTCATTATGCAATAGTGTGCGTATTTTTCAACGTAAAATAATATAAAGCACTCTTAAATTCTTTGTTGCTTATACTCTCTAGAATTAATATTCTTTTAAGTAGATAACAATAAGATAAGTAGAAAAAAGAGAGTAAAAAATTTCTGCACTAACGTAAATAAGGTTATTGTATATTACTAATATAACATATACTATTAAATAAATTGGATTTGAATAAAAAAAAATGGCCTCAATGTAAAATACACATGTTGATTCAATTAATTTTATAAGGAAAAGAATCTTATTTCTCTCACGTAACATCGGTACATTATTACTTCAGTTCCGTTGACCTAAAAAATTAAAAAAGAACAGAAAGTTGTAAATAAAATTAAAAATCATGTTCAAATAATGGAATATTTAAGGCTCCTGAATACTCAGCCAAGAACTCCGTGTTGATGGGTAGCGACACCGAATTAGTCGGTGGCTAGCAAAACTGGTAGTACGTTACTGGTTATATACACAATTGCAAGCTCATGTCCGTGTGCTCATTTTCAGGTAGAAGGGGAGCGCACAGACATGGGTTCATGCTTGTGTGTGTGTATAGCGCCTCGCCATGGTAAAAGTCTGAATTAATAGGCGTGAAAAAGTGATGTTTTGACGACAAAATTTTTCTTGCGTGCCATTTCGTCAATATTTGCTTATTTGTGAAAATGTGACTTCCCTCGTACTCGTGAAAGTCCTAAAAATTGCCGGAAACTGCAGTTATCGTGAAATTTTATACGTAAAAGCGTATATTTCACTCGTTTCATCAGCTGTTAAACTGTGTGATTCTGCTCGAAAATAGGCTCACTTTACGTGTCTTTTACGACCATTTACTGACTATCAGAAGAGGAAAGGACAGTTTCCGGCAATTTTTACAAGTGTTTTTGTGCGATCTCGCCTTTTAAATTTATCCAAATTGTCTTTATTAAAAAATGGGACGCAAGAAAAATTAATGTGTTTTTCTCGCCTATGACGTCACAATTCCAACATGGCCGTCACCGGTATTCAGGAGCCTTAATTGATTTAATTAATTCGTAATATTTATAATTATATCTTTTTACACTTGTGACTTTCAAATTCATTATTAAATTCATGCATCAATGTAAATATATATACAATATTTTTTGTTTACTTACTTTTCTCTTTGACATCTCAAAGTAGCTTGAGAAAGCCATTTTGATATAGAATCAGCAATATCTACATCGGTTATTTGCTTATGTACTGTACGAACAGCCTCTAAAACAAAAATTCATGACACAATACATTCACAATATAATACAATATGTTAAAAATATTAACTAAAATATATATATAATATATTGATAGAAATTAATAATATAAAAAATTGGGTAATTATACAGATTAGGAGACACCTCGCCGATGATCTTGACAACATATGTCAAGGTTAAGGTCATCGGCGAGGTGTCTCCTATAATCTGTATAATTACCAAGATTGCGATAGTGCTGATGCTAAAATGCTAATTACATTATAAACTTACGTATGATTATATGTGTAAGTTTCAAATCTTTAAAATTACGTTTAGCTTTTCTACCAATCCAGCTGAAGCGTTCAGCTAAAGTATTTGTTAGTATCCTTTTTAGCATGTTGCGTATCATTACGTGTGGATTATTTCCACTCACCAGTTTCAAAACATTAAGCTGGAAAAATAAAATGTATAAAACATGAGTAATAATACATAAGTACTTTATATTAATTAATATATCTAATGTCATATGTGTGGAATATAGTTCCGACAGTTCTTCAGATGATGACGATGAGTATATTTTAAATATCTTAAATCAAATTTCGAAACGAGGATTATTGATACCAAGAGCACGTATGAAAAATTATATTGCACAAGAACTGTCTTAAAATTATAAGTCACGTTTCTGCTAAGGGCCTTATGTATACCTATATGCCAGTAGCCATATGCATTACTGAACTTGCACTACCTTCTGAAATTGTGCAAAATCAGCCGGAAGTCAGTAATTCCCTAGGACCTACTTTCTTGAAAAAGATAGTAGTTACAGCAGAGCTGAAACGTGGCTGAACCGATTTTGGAACGAGAAAACAGTATTGTCAGTACTGTCAGCAAATTTCGGAACGCACCCATAGAGCGACGGAATTAGCGACGGACGAGATCAGTTAGCTCAGCCAATGGAATTGGCAGAGGAGGTGGTTCGCGGTAAGCGGGGAGAATGTCGGAGAACGAGGTAGAGGCAGACAGAAATAATTAGACAGAATTTAATATTAATAATAACAAAGAATTCCAGTATATTCAACGGTCGTAGCAATACAGGAGTCGAAGGAATTTACAGAACCGCGCGGTCACGACAAATTTACTTTATTACCGAATAGAACAATGCCAAGGTCATCGACAGCGGTATTTAGAAATGATTGACTCTAAGAACTTCTAGAAAATCTCCAGGTTAATACAACGATGAGATGAGCGATATGCAAACCGACAGCCGAATGCTGAAAGGTGGCAACACGGCTCGACTCTAATCTTAAACAAACCGGAATCTCAACAAATATTACGAACAACTTGACTAGGCAGTGACACGGGCGAGCAATAACGACAATCCTGAGTTCATAAATTCTTACGCTCGAGCGAACGGCACGTGCTAGTCGACAGAGACAATGGCGTTAAAATCTGCCGGTACGACATCGGCCAACTCAAGTTCGCGTTAATTCTCACGCGTGATACACTCGAGATGCTCACAAAATATTACGCGATCGATGGCTTTACAATAAAATCGGATAACGCTCGCCTCACCAAGATATTCCTCCTCAGCTGCTTCCCATAATTCCTCTTGAGAACCGATAGCAAGGTTTTATCCCACGAATACTCTTGGCGATTCCTGTCGAGATTACGACGAGACGTCTATGACTTCGACGAGATCCTGCGTCCTTCGCCGAGGTCCGTCACTGCCAAAGTGCCGATCGGAAGTTTCCGTGGATCCACGCAGGCCGTTAGGCCCCTCTCTTATCGGGCCGCTGCTTGCTCTAATCGGCTTCTCGCGACTGCGTGATCCCGCGACGAATCCCGCGGGTCCTTGCATGTCGCGTATCCTTAAATGCCATGGCGCGCATTTCCAAAAGACGGAAAATGCTTCCTGGTCGCTCGACGATCTTCCTGCGATCGTTGTGGGATGCGGCGCTTCGGCGGATGTCCTGCCGGCGAGTCCGTTCCCAGCTGACGTCTCCCTCCAAGGCGTCTGCAATGAGGGTGCGATAACCACCAAATACTAGCGACATTAGTAACAGATATAAAATAATACGACCTACGTATACCGCGCTTCCAGTGAACCTCAGCCAAATTTTCCATGTAGCATCATCTTTTTCTTATGAGGCGTCTTCTCTCTTCTGGCGGTGAGTGAGGCGGCCAAATACACAAGTACAGCGTAGCCACCGGCTTTGATTGTGAATCGATAGTAAAATGCGAATTCAGGAGCGTCTTTGAGATAGCTGAAACTTAACTAAATAGCGGAAAAGCGAGAAAAGAAAAGAAAAAAATAATAGTCGAGGAAAACAGTAATCGCAGAAAATAACGCAAAATAAATGATAATATCACATATTCGCTTGTGCGCTCGCCTGTTGACCTCGAAGGACCCAGAATCTCGTCTTCTGGTACGGTTACGAGTGACTGACAAAATGTCACGTCACAATGTAATAAATGATGTATATATATATATATATATATATATATATATATATACATTTATTTATATTTATTTTTATATGCATAATGTTTTAATTTTAATGAAAAATATATTATAGAACAGTTTCTTGAAATATCTATAATTTCTACTTATCTGTAGCTTCATATCGTAGGAAGCGCTGACATACATTTTTTGTTTTATTCTTTGTCATGTTGTTGATGCGTCATCTGACAGGTCTAATCAATCTTTATAAAAATGAAAGATTATAAATTTTCGTTCACAACATTTGGTCAACCATTTTTTTTTTAAGATCTGCAGACTATCGATTTGTAATAATTATAGCGACTCAAGAAATCGCTATAAAATATTTTTTACAGAAAACAAAACATTTTAAAAATATATTATCAAAATAAATATCATAAAAAATTTAATAAATTAATAATATAATTGAATTATAGACTCTTATATGTTTTAAAACAATACAAACAATTAAGTAAATACAAAGGCTATTAAGAGTCAACGCTGTTAGTAGTGCGCAAAATATACAATCTTAAAATCTAT
>NW_017275249.1:457009-474781 GCF_001594065.2 Cyphomyrmex costatus
ACAGACCACAAACAAGTTAGGTCAAATTAATGTTTATTAGTTTGTCTAAAATATCAGCGTATGAGCGATCAAGACCATCGGTATCTGTTTTTAAATTAAGACCATTACTTTGTGTCTTAATGTAAAGCATTTCTGATATTAATCGTTTATGATGAAAACTTTCGCAGTCCAAAATATTTACATTATTCCAGTTAAATTCATGATTATGATCCAACCTATGATCCGTGATAACAGATTTGGAAGAAGTATTCCTCCGTATATGATTACGATGTTCGTTAACTCTTGTTATCAATTTTCTCTTAGTTTGTCCAACATAGGTTGCATCACAATCATTGCATTTTATTTTATAGATTACATTAATTTTTGTATCGTGTGGAATAGAATCTTTTTGTACCTTAATATAATCATTCAATTTATTAATACTAAAGAAAGAAATTTTGTGATTGAGTCCATTAACAATGTTATTGAATCTTTCCGAAAATCCTTTTATGTAAGGTATAATTAACCAATTTATATTTTTTCTTATTATGTTATTGTCATTAGAATTAAGTTGTGACGGCTTATTTATAATTGATTTAATTCTTTTACTGACATTTTCAAAAATGAAGTCCAAAGGATAGTCATTAAATAACAAGATATCAATTATGAATTTTAAATTTTTTTCATGAAAGTTTGGATGCGAAAGTAAAAACGCCTTATCAACCAATGACATTAATTTGACCTAACTTGTTTGTGGTCTGTTGATTTGTAATAACGGTCTTCATTATATCGTTGAACATCGTCATATACAGACATATTGACGATGAAATTTGATAAATGCGATTTCTGTGATATAATTGATATTATGTCTTTTGTCGACCAACTTGAGGTAAGCTTATTGAGTATTTAATTTTTACTGTTTTATCAAAATTTTATTAATAAATTTTAATTCTTGATGTATTATATAATTCACAGACATACTCAATTATTCGAACTAATTGTACATACTTTCACCTGAAGAAGTGATAGATTACCTCAGATTGGTTGTATATTACATACTGCGGGACAACATCATTGTTTGCAACTCTGAGTAATTTTTAATTTTATATTGTATTTGTCGCTGATGATGATCCGAAACTAAGGATCGAAACGTTCGACATGATATCTATGTCATAGATTTTAAGATTGTATATTTTGCGCACTACTAACAGCGTTGACTCTTAATAGCCTTTGTATTTACTTAATTTTTTGTATTGTTTCAAAATAAATATATTAAATCGACCAGATTGAATTTAAAAAATCTAATTTTAAATTTGTTATCAGTAATTTTGCAATCAGTAAAACCTAATAAGCTATATGTATAATACACACGTATATCAAAGCGAGATTTCTCTATACCAAACTATAGAAAACCATTCCAGTGAGAAGCGATCGCCAATTCAACGCCGAATCGATGCCGAATCACAGACTTCTATATATTACACTAGACTGCAGCTAACCCCTATTAGATTAATGTATCATATATTGCTGGATTCACACTGCATCCGATTTTCGTCGTACGACGACTCTGCAACCTATCAGAAAAATCGTATCATCGATACGAAGCAAAATTTTGTTTCCCGATTGGTTGCAGAGTCGTCGTACGACGAAAATTGGATGCAGTGTGAATCCAGCATATCAATACATCTTGCGATAATAATTATTTTTAAAATGCCGAGACATTATAAAGTAGTACTTAATTGTGGAAATAAAGGCGAAGGAAATATTATTCTTAATATAATATTCTTAAAACTTTTATCTCTCTTATATATAACCTTTTGACAAGCACAAACATATTGTATATACGAGCACATAAGATATATCCTGCGCATGCGCGGGCGTTATTCTGCGCATGTACGAAAAGTTGTATATACTTATTGGCAACATTTAAAGGGACGAAGTTAGCAGTCTAGTGTAATATATAGAAGTCTGTGTGCCGAACACTGATCTCTATTATACACTGGATAGGATATAGGTGGAAAAATCTGTGATTTTGTTTGGAGGGGGCTGGTATGCATTTGCAAACAGCCAATCACGATATTGGTCACTCGTGTTCAGTCGGATATAATCGGACGTCTCCGGATACTCGGTCGGCCTGCCAAATACATTAAAAATTTTCGATAGGTTACGTACAAATTTTGTAACGAAATTTATAATAAAAGTAAAAGCAATTAGTGAAGTGAGTTATGGCGCTGTGTTTTTACAAAAAACACTCTGTTTTTATCCAATACTCAAATAAACAGCCGGGAGCTAGTTTCTTATATGGCTAAATGGAGTAAATTTAAAATAATTTAGTTGCAAAATTAAGATGGTACAACAAAATAAAATGAAAAATTGAATGATTTACATTTTTAACTTCAATTTTATTAAGGAAAAAATAAGTTAACTTTATTAAGGAATGTCGTTAACGACATTATTAATGTCGTTAACGACATTCTGCTAACATTTTATTTTCTGGGGACATATGTTATCAAGATGTGAAGGTCTTGATAGTAAAGGCTGCGAAAACAGACTAGGTGCAGAGCCTGTTGAAAATTTTTGATTGCAGATTGGCAACAAATTGTAGACATGTATTATCAGATATTGTTAGCAAACTGCTGCTAAACTGCTAACAACGTCTGCTGACATATTTTGCGCAACTTGTAACTATTAAAGTTTGCATAAACAAAACAATAAAATTCAACTTCTAACTCAATTTGTTTGAATAGATCACAAAACTAATTGACCACCATTAAACGTTAATTAAAACGTATTTGCATAATAAATAATTGTAAGCTGTTTGTCTCTTAAGTTTGTTCTGATTTATTGTTGTTCCTTATTTCAGAGGCTACAAAATATTAATTACGATGAAATGTTTTTTATTATCATTTAGTTAAAGAATGATATTTAATGTTATTTCAAGAGAAAATGACGATTTCTTATCATTCAACTATGCTCCAGTGACGATGTAAAGTTCAAATGCGGTATTTGTACGTTTGAATCTCAACACCGCCGCGGGTTGACTCTGATTGGTTGTTTGCCAGATTTTACCAAGTTTTCTCAAAATGGCGGTCACCCAACCGTCACACAATTTTATACAGGGAATGGTATCCTATATCCTATCCAGTGTATAATAGAGATCAGTGGTGCCGAATCGATGTCGAAATCATCAATTCAACGTAGAATAAACTTAGTCTCCCTATATCTGTCAATTATAAATCAATTCTAAAAGAAAAATTTGTTATTTTTTCATTAATAATGTAAAATATTATTAGGCACACAATTCAGTCCTAAAACCGTGAAATTAAACACGGGTGGAAAAAACACCGATTTTACGGTCATACTTTCTTTAAAAGTATAAATAGTATATAGGTACTCATAAATGGTGATAAAAATATATAAAATTTCACGTTGGTTCTACGTTTGCAGATCATGTTCGATAAAATACTCACTTTTAGCAACAAGTTCCGTTACAGGCACTACAATAGGATCAGTATTAAACATTATGCAAGGTCATTTGCCTTATCGAATATGGCTGCCATGCAATTACAATGTATCTACGATATTTTGGATTATATCAATTCATCAGATTTTAACTATAATTTTTGCCACAATGATAAATGTTGGCACAGAAACCTTAGTCTTCGGATTGATTTTACAAACGTGCGCTCAGTTTGAAATTTTAAAAAATCGTCTTCATAAATTTATAATTAAAAAGACAGTTAAATATCTAGGACATGCACGCCCTTTGTCGAATGAAGACAAAACAGGAATATCGGAGTGTATACGTCATCATCTCAGCATTTATAAGTAAGTTATGTATAAGAATTCGTCTTTATGCATATATTTAATTTGCTCTTTATATAAGTACAATGTATATTATTATTAATATTATTATACAGAGTGATTCAAAATAACCTTTTATTGTTCTAAAAGAGACAAATTCCTGACCATATTCTGAGACGACTTTTCCTTTGGTAAAAATTGTCCGAAGTTTTTGAATTATTATATATAAAGAGAAATAGTTGTATTACAAGTCGAGTACGAAAAATAAGCAGAGATGGCTCGCTTACCGATGTATGCGAGGTTTTATGCGCTCGCGCCTGCGATAAGGCCATTCTACATGAGACGCAGAACGCAGATCGCAGGTCGCGAGTGAAACGTATTTCAGATTGTGATCAGTGATAGGTTGCAGACAGAAATATGAAGGACGCAGGACGCAGGATACAAAAGTTGAAATTCACCCAACTTCCTGCGTCCTGCGTTCTGCGTCCTACAACCTATTATAACCACAGTATAACCAGTAACGACAGTAGTTAAAATTCCAGGGTATAAAATTTCAATGCGCATGTGCAAGAAATCCAACTGACGATATGGCGGCTTGGCGGCTTGTTCGCCAATTACGAATCATAACGTTCAATAAGGTCAAAGTAACCTACAATATTATTATATAATAAAAAAGTAGAAAAGGAATATAAAGGTATCCTTTCTATATTTCACCGTTTTTGTTTTATAATTGGGAAGGGCGCAAAGAGCCAGTTCTGCGTAGGCATTATAAAACACAAAAATAATAAAAGAGAAATATTAAAATGGGTGGATATAGTTGCGCTGTGAAAGATTGTAAAAATGTGACAGGTACTAAGGGAGTTAGTTTTTTTAGATTTCCAAAAGATCTCGAAAGGTAAAATTTACCAATCACACACACACACACAACACACACACACATACACTCGCACATATGTTAAAAAAATAGTAATTTGGATACGTTTTCCCTTTAGAGCTAAATTATGGTTGCAATTTTGTAATAGATGTATAGAAACAACTTTAGAAAAGTTAAATAATAATTATAGAATTTGTAATGAACATTTCACACCATCAATGTTTTTAAATAATTTAAGAAAATAGGCTTCAATCACATGCAATTCCAACAATAAATTTGTCAGTAAATGTGGAATTCTTATCAGTAAATGTGAAAGGTAAAAATTATATATTCTGTTTTGTTTAAATCTATACTAAATTTATAGAGTACTTTATTACATACTTTTATTAATAAATTTTCATATTTAAAATGATAAATGTTATTAATGAAATATTTATTTTAACTTTATTTCTGAATTGTAATTTTATATTTATATTATACACTTCTTAATAAGTTTCATTTTTATTATCAAATTCAATTGAAATATAAATATAACTAATTCACATTGACTATTTCTATTATTAACATATTAATAGTTTTACTAATTATGTAATGAACTTTTAATGCTTTTTTCTGTTTTAACCTGTTCTATTGTTTTATTAAATATAAAAATTATTGAAACTGATTCTTCAAATAAAATAAACTTCAGCTGATGTTAATGTTTTACTATGGAATTACCAGAAATAAATATAAATGCAATAAATGTAAATGAGCCAAGTACATCTAAAACACATAAATATTTAGGAAAAGAAATGATTAATATTGACAAAGGTAAGTAATAAAAATATTCACTTTTTTATTTAATTTTTTAATTCTTTAATTTTTTTATAATTTTTATTACTTCTAGAAGATAAAATAAAAAATGTTTAACTTTAGGATATCGAAATTATGGGTATAGTTATGGAGACTAAGTTTGCGCAAACCGAATCAAAATTATCCTATAATATTCCAAGAAAAAAAAAGTTAAGATGCAAAAACATTTATCTTCAGAAGAAAATAAACAGACTAGAAAAAAAGATTGCATTTTATGAAACTAAAACAAAAAAAATTACATTTGAAGATTGGAATTCGCATTGCGATAAATTTCTTCCGTCACAAATAGCTACTTATTTTGTCAAAATTCAAGCACAACTTCATAAACAATCTAAAAAAGGTAAAAGTATTGTAAGGAATTTAAACAATTTTGTTTACAACTTTACTTTTCTTCACCAAAAAGTTATAAATTATTAAGCAATATATACTTTTTACTTACCTACCTCAAGAACACTTCAACGTTCAATAGAAAATTTAAAAATTTTACCAGGATTACACGATTATATATTTTTCATGTTTTAAAAAGTAAAGTATATAATTTTAATAACGTTGATAAACTCTGTATTATGTGTATGGATGAAGCTACTTTAATAGCAAATCTTACTTATAATATCCATCTTGATGAAGTTGTTGGTTTTTGAAGATCATGGACATGGCAAATCCTTTTTATCAGCGTGTAATGTAGCTGTTATTATGTTACGAGGTTTATATCAATCTTGGAAACAGCCGCTAGGTTATTTTTCCCTCAATTCCACATTTAAAGCTGATAATGTAAGAAGAGTTATTTTAGAAGCTATTGTGAAATTACAAGATATTGGATTAAACGTAATTGCTTTCATTAGCGACATGAGTAGTAATTTTCTAAAAATGTCGGAAAAATTAGGCGTTACTACCGAACGACCATATTTTGAAGTAAATAATAAGAGAATTTTTTATTTTTTTGACTCATCACATATGTATATAAAATACGCAATTTATTTTATATGAAATTTTATTTTTTAAGTATGTTTTATCACACTGTTTATAATTTTATAACGTTACATAAGTAATTAATAAAATATAATAACAAATAAATCTCAAAAATATTTATTATTTTTTGTAGTGTGTTATTTTTTAAAATATTAAT
The DNA here is from genome assembly GCF_001594065.2 of Cyphomyrmex costatus. Taxonomy (NCBI): domain Eukaryota; kingdom Metazoa; phylum Arthropoda; class Insecta; order Hymenoptera; family Formicidae; genus Cyphomyrmex; species Cyphomyrmex costatus. Next base: position 463,645 of record NW_017275249.1, read on the forward strand.
ATTTTACTTTGAATATTTTTAATTTTACGATATCTATTATTTGAAATTTGGCGCTTTTTCCAATTAAGGATATGGCTGTAGGTCACGTGTTTCGTAAACCTCAACATCAAAGGTACCGACGCTTACTGTTGTTACTGGTTATACTGTGTTATAACTATAAAATATGTTAGGTTAGTTTCTAGTCTTGCGAACTGCGTTCTGCGTGTTGCGACTTATGTAGATGGGTCTTTAGACACAATCATACAATAGTACACACGCCTACAGTAATACATTCGAATTTTCACTCTCTTTCTCTCTCACTCTCTCTCACCCGTGCGCGCGCGCACACACATAATCTCGGTTTACTTTATTGTTTATCTTCTAATTTTCTTTTTTCCAATTTTTAGAACTATACTCTGTTCAACGAGAGAAAGAACTCACATAGGATGAAAACTCGTCCGTTTCGCGCAGGTCTCCGCCCACAGAAGCTCCTTTCTATATAGTGCTGTACTACATTTTCTAATCTCTTGTACAAGTTGCCGAATGGCATCAGATTAGATCATTGACATATATGTATTTATTCCGTTTTATTTATTCATTCTGTTATTTATTCTAAAAATAACACAGTCTAACAGTTTGTTTCAGTGTTTATTTCTAACTCCGGGTCCGAGTATACTTTAGTTACATATCTACGTATACGGTACTGAATGCGTGTAATAATTTAATTTGTATCATAATATTTAAATAATCTGATTTCTGCGTAAAATGTTACATTTGTCACGCAAAGTCATTGCAATAAATTTCTATTTTGGACAATAATCCGACGTAAAATTGTGTATCTGTCCTTTTCCAAAAGTTGGAGGGTGAAATTATCAAATCTCTATATGTGTTTAATATGTAGTTTATAATCTTTAACTCGTAATTGACTTCGATTTTTATTCTATGTTATTAACTATCAGTGTCAAGAAGTATAGTTGCGTTTTTTACAAGAAAAGTGTTATGTTACATCTATTACTTAAAACGTAATTTGTAAATATTTATGTCGACTTCGTGATATTATTTTGTGTGATTTTTTCTTTGTATACAAAAAATTCTTTAATAGTTAGATTTTACTAGAATTGTACAATGTAAAATGACAAATACTTCGATATCATTAAGTTAAAGTTAGTAATAATTATTGTTATAGATAACACACTGATTAAGTGAATGAATGCATAGGAATAAAACAGAGAGAGAGAGAGAAAGAGAGAGAGGGGGGGGAGAGAGAGAGAGAGAGAGAGAGAGAGAGAGAGAGAGAGAGAGAGAGAGAGATCAAATGCATTATCTTAGCAATACTTATAGCGTTTTTCACTGGCAAGGCTAGTACGTACTTAGTGCGCATTAAAAAAAGTCGTTATACACTACTTTAATATGATGTTAAAGTGAGATATCTCAATTAATAAAATGTCTACTGTGTATTTTGTCAAATAATACAATAAAATATATTAAAGATTTTACAGTTTTATTCATTTTTTATTTTTATTAAACATATATTTCTATGTCGATTTGTGTACAAAGGCATTATAAAGTACACTGAGTGCGCACTAGCTCTGCCAGTGAAAAACGCTATTAGATACTATCGTGACTGTTGCTCTAACAAGAGCGTGTAAGGCCCCGCATGCATCGGTGAGTAGGTACGCTACTCCAGGTTACCTTTCGTATTCGACTTGTAATACGCTAGTTCACTTTATTGTTTAAAAACTAAGCTTTGGACAAACTTTTACCAAAGGAAAAGTCGTCTCAGAGTATGATCAAGAATACGTTCCTTTAAGGACAAAACGTTATTTTGAATTACTCTTATACGCTCGCGCAAGCATGTATAATATAGAATTGGGAGTATTATCGTTTTTGTTATTTTTCATTACTTTTTATAATTTACATGACGTTGCAATTTCTTATAATTAAAGGTTGTTTAAGGTTGCGGAAAAATCGAGGTAAATATTCAGAAAAGAGGAACTATTTCTAATGACCTTGACCTTGACATATGTTGTGAAAATCATAACTTTAAGTGATATCCAGTAAATTTTAGATGCCAGACGCTATTCGTTGAAAAATAATTAACAAAATAATTGTGAAAAGAGGGGGGTGTCTCTTTTTTATTATATTATACTACACAAAATAGAAATTTTCTGCTTTAAAATATATTTAGTTTCCACGCGAAGCGACTTCCATCTTATCTCCCTCTGTATCAAAGGACGCACGACTTTACACGCGAAGGAAGTTTCACCCCATCATTCTCCCTATCAAGAGGCGTATGACTTTCCGTGCAAAAGAATTAATTGCATCTTGTCTCCCCCTGTATTAAAGTTGTATGCCCCTTAGCAGGGGGGAGGTCGGGAGTTCGCTTCACGTGAAAAGTCCCTTGGCAGGAAGGATTGTAGGGTGAGACACGCTTTACATAAAAAGTCGTACGCCCTTTGGCGTACTAGATGGGAACGTGGAGTAAGACTTTTTGGAACGTTTTAATAAAATTTAGTATAAAACTACACTTTATAACTTTAAATATCTTAAAAACTATGTAACAAACTGCCACCTCTAATTATTAAGGCAAAATTACTGAGGAGCATGTTTTTGATAACATATGTCAAGATCGAAGTCATTGGAAGTGACACTCCTTTTCCGAATATTTACCAAAGTCGACTTTTGCAACTTAGTAAAACTTAGTTATTATATAAAAAAAATTGCGACGTCATATTTATTTTAAAAAGTAACGGAAAAGCAACAAAAAAAGTAACGTTTCCTAACTCTGAAATTGACTATGTTACTTGTACTCCATACTATATAATATATATATAATTTACATTGAATAAACGTTGAATAGATGTTGAATAAATTTTGAATCAATAAAATGTACATTACATATCCATTAAATCAATATTCTATCAATGTTGAATCAATGTTGAATTGTAATATCTGTAAGACACAGATTTAAGAAACATTAGACGTTTCTGCAATGTCTGTTCAATATTGAATCTATATTTCACAATGTTGCTGCAATGTTGCAATTCAATGTTCTGAGATTGATTCAACGTTGGTGTGCTGTATGGGATACCTCTATATATTGTATACAGCATATGTATAATATGTATAAATAGCTATTATTTATAATGGAAAATTGCTTAAAATTAAAAGATAATTCGACTACTCTTATTTGGAACAATAAACAGATAATTGTTACACAAAAGTGAATACAGATCATTCTCAAGATGCTAATACAGGGTGATACTGGATCTTTTGTATAAACTTCAACAGTACTTTCTATAACCTAAAATAAGAAAAAACTTTTATATAAACATAGGTCCTAAAATAGATATTACATTAGAAAATTATAACAAAAATATAAAACATGTATAAACAATTTTTTCTATAATAATTTTGTATTTTATAGTATTGCCGTTCCATACAAATACAAATCTTATGTCGAAGCAATTTTGAATTTCACATTTTTTACGAGAATCGAAAAATCTCGCAATAGAACTTATAAAACATTTTATATTGTAAGAGATAAACTAAGTTCATGTCTTTGGGCTGTATGACTCCACGACGAGACGATTGCTTGCTAATACGAACAACTTGAGGCCTCGGTTCAAGTCCCGGCGCCTGGTGAAGCGCCTAACTTTTTTCTCGGTCTAGCTCTTACAATAGGAACTAATGTATAACATTTATAACATTTTTTTTCTTATTTCAGTTCATAGAACATACTGTAAATTGAAAAAAATTATTCGGAAATGCCGAAGATATACCCTGTGTTATCACTTTGTAGTAAGTTGTCCAAAAAAATTCAATCTAAGGAAACAAGTAATTCTTGTTCCAATAAATTATGCATGCTATTTACATACCATTGTTAATAAAAAAATATTACAAAATATAAATAGTAATTGTTTTAAACATTTGAAATTATTAATATAAAACCATTACAGATACGCTAAAACGGTAAACATCATATTCAACCAAGTGCTCTTCGTTCAATTCTTTAGTAGTATACTGGTATTATGTACAAGTGTGTATTACTTGTCAATGCATATTAAGGAACTGTCTGCAGCTGCATCTTTATTAGTATATACCATTTGCATGTTTGTACAAATCTTCGTTTACTGCTGGTCCGGAAACGAAGTCATGCTTAAAGTAACTATCATGTACGCTATAATCCATACGAAATAGATGTATTTAAAAAATTCTTAATAAGGGCATTGAACCACAACGCAAGTTGTCAAATGCGAAATTATTAAATTTAATTCTCAAATATAGTTTATAAACGTTTCGGTCTTAATCAGACCATCTTCAGTATAGAATAAAAGAACACAAGTTAATATATAACAACTAATATAATTACGGTACGTTAATGTCGTCGATTTATTTGATTAAGGCTATTAGAGTTATCTTGTTGATTTTTATACATATTGAGTTGATAATTATTAAGTAAAAATACGTGTCATTAGTAATTCTTTTATCAAAGAGTTTTTTTTAAATAAGCTCAGAGATTATTCGGCGCATAATTAATAAATTTTATATAAATATTATAACATTATTAGATGAAATAATTTATTTATTTACTCTGCAGATTACCTTTCCCACGCCAATTTCTTCCTCTTCATAAAAATTTTACAAGATGAAAAATTTATATAATCAATGCTGAATTAATAAAACCATAGGTACATAACTTCAGTAACCATAACAAAAACAGTCTTCCATTAGAAATTCAAGGTGATATCGAAATAATATTTCTGATATAAGTGTAATAATTAACTTTCTAATAAAACAATAAAAAAATTTTAATAAAAAATAACTCTAACTATTCAATGCAGAGTTTGCAAGTAACGCGTTATTTGTAACATCGTTTATACCGTTACAAGTTACTTTTTTCGGTAACGAATAGGTAACGATATTACATTTTCTTCGGAGTAACGTTCATGATAACGCAGCTACATTTTTGGGATAATGGTAACGATTTCAGTAGTTACTTTTATCGTTACTTTATTTCTAGTTACATAAAAGTTTTAGGGATAGGTCTGATTGGAACATAACTAATACGAATACGAAGCCTATGTACATACAGTCTAGCTTGGATCTTTTAATTGCTTATATATAATTTCGCGTGAATTTTGTATATATACTAATATACGTAGCCCCCCCCCCCCCCAAAACTGCGTGCCGAACAATCGTCGGTCTTGAAACACGCACTCTAATAAACTACAGCAGTATTATCACGAATTAAAACAAATTAAGATAAACCTTGACAAAAGGGGACCACCCTCCGATGACCTTGACCTTGACATATGTTGTCAAGGTCATGATCCTGAGTAATCTCCAATAGGTTTTAGCCGTCGCTCGTCCTTCGTTAAAAAGTTATTAACAATCATAGTTTTAAAATTAAGATATGATATATAATACATGTATGATATTATCTATATATAAGTACTATTCATGGAAGTCGTATGCCCCTTAGCAGGGGGAGGAGGGGGGTGAAAGTAACTTCGCGTGGAAAGTTTAACGTTTCTGAACAGGGAAAAGGTGTAGAATAGTACTTGATATCATACGTGTATAGCAAAAATGAAACGTTTATTTTAAAATTATGATATTAATAACTTTTTAACGAAGGGCGAGCGACGGCTAAAACTTATTGGAGGTCATAGGGTCATGATCTTGACAACATATGTCAAGGTCAAGGTCATTAGAAGGTGGTCCCCTTTTGTCAAGGTTTACCCAAATTAATAATTAAGATCCTAAAGCAAAGCTCGAACTCTAACGAAATCGCCAGATGTTACTGTTTTACAACATATCGACAAAATTTACATATATTACCACATTAATATCTCATGCAGACAGTGATGCAGGCAGTCGCATTATCTGTCCAATTTTCGTATCGTAAATTCGTAGCGAAAAAGTGTCTAATTGTAAGTCTAATTTTAAGTACCGACACTGTTTTCTCGCGCAAACTACGTGTCTGTGGACTACTATTTCTTAAGTACAGATTGCGCAGCTTTTATATGAAACAAATGTTATTATGACATGCAACGACGTGACAGCTCTGGAACACTCTGGATATTAGACTAAAAGATATGGTAAAGAAGAACTCAATTTTGAAATTTTTTATCGTTTTTAACATATAGATTCTACCTCACAGACACATATTGATGCGTATACTTTAATCCTGTAAAAGGATTTTCGAATCTGTGAATGACAAAAAAGGTATTTATATATGATACAAAAATTTCTTCTCCACTATTTAAATATTCAGGTTAATGTACCTGGCCCTGGTGTATTGTATTTTGTGTCCAAAGTTGAAAAAAGTATCAAATTTCTTTATCCATTTAATCTCAGCATGGCGACCAACGCTGAAGATAAAAATGGATAAAGAAATCTGTAATTTCATAGATACATTTTAGCAGGGACCGAAAATAAAGATTATTTCCAGATTTTCGATTAAAAAAATCATTGACTAAACAATTACAATTTGATTAGACTCCTTATTTTTCGATTTTTTTCAAAAAAGGATGTTCATAACGATTATCAGGTAATTTTTTGTTTTCTAGTCGGCGATAACGATTATCGGATGATTTTTAAATACCGATTGCCCCATAACGATTATGAGCTGATTTAATCGTTATCAGTCATCAATAACGATTATCAGCTAATTTGATCGATATCAGTCATCGATAACGATTATCAGCTGATTTGATCGATATCATTGCTGCATCAATTTTTTTACATAGCATGCGATTGCGCATTTTCTGAATAAGTTCCTGCTTTAGTTTGTTATATTTTTCAGCAACGTAATCCATTATATTGTGCGATGTAATTGGATCTTTGTCCAGAGCTTTGAATGTTGCTTCCGTAAGATATTTAAATTCTTCAGAATCGAAGAAGGAAATAGGCAGATTTTTCTTTGTAACGAAATTGATGCAATTTTTAATAAAAGTGTCTTCGCAAACCTCAAACTGAACTTTCACAACATCAGTTTTTCTTTTTTTGGTGCTACTGCATTCTGCACTGGCCTCTTCTCTGTTTTGTTTTTCAAACTTATACATTTCACTATGTTTCTTTACAAGGTGCCTTTTAAGGTTCGTGGTCGATTGAGCATTATAACTACCACCACAGTTCTTGCACTTAACTCTCAAATAACAATATGTTATCCAAAAGGTTTCTAAAAGATGTCTTATTTCTGAATCTGATAACTTAGAGAAACTTCTTAAAGATCACATAAAGATAACTGAATGTTATCTAATGCGTCGTTTTTTGAGAACAGAAAGATGTCACAAAAATCAAAAAATGATATTTAAAAGATTTTTTAAATTGGACATCTTTATGATTAACATATATATTCATATTTATGATGTCTTAAAGAAATCTGTTATATGTTAATATATAAATTTCTTTAAAAAGAGAGTTTACAGGTTATGTTTGCAGGTTTGAATTAATTAATCTTGCCGTTCACTTCATTAGGGCGAGGAATGCACTGATACGTATCTATTAGCGATTTCGGCTGGGAAAATGAGTGTGCACTGGTGCATATTAAAACCGTTGTACACTGTTAATTTACCACCGGGGCAGTACACGGATATAACATATGCATGAACATTGAACATGTACATTGTACACGGACTTAACATGCACCAGTGTACACTAGTGCATCCCACCCGAAATTGCTATAAGTAGAGGAAAGCCCCCTATTATGAGATAGGCGCTTAACATGAGATAGCGGCGTTTCTGCTAAACTAATAAATGCTATCTGTTGATTCTATCATGAAATTATTGCTCTTGGATTGAAAACTATTTAGTGGAAAATTCATTGTTAGATCATGCCTACAGTAATTGTAAAATAAAATTTTAGAGTTTGAATGTTTTCAAGTTTCATTGAGATAAGCCTTTAATCTTTGTTTATTATTTAATAAGTAATTATTTGGCAATAAATTCTTCATGCAGTAATAGAGTAAGTTCGTACTGATAGAAAAATACGAAATATGTTGAATTGTTTAATTAAAGAAGTTAGATTTGATGATCGTAAAGCTGTAAGACGTGATACTCGTAATATGAGATACCCAGGATATTTCTAATATGAAATAATCTATACTTCTGTGCCCAAGTGAAAATCGATGTTAAAGTATAAATGTTATTGTACAATAATAAAAAGAATAACCGGAATGAACATTGAGGGTCTGTTTCTGCAATACTTCATTCCAATTACTACTGAAGACAAATCCTGAATACAATGCATCACATGCTCAATTTACGCGCATAAGCTGTACTCGTTGATATGTTAGAAATATCAAATAAAGTTTTTTAAATTCTAATACTAATGTACTTTGTGCTTTATTATCGATTTCTCGGGGTATCTCATACTAGGAGCACAATTTTTCGACTTTGCGATTTGTTCACTTTTTACATTTCTTTAATTAAAAAATAAAATAAAATTTGAATTAAATTTTACATAACACTATCTTAAAGCTTATTAAATTCTCTTCAAAATGACCTATTTATTTTTTTTTAATTCTACCAATAAACATTTAGTAATTACACAAAATGAACTCGGTATCTCATAATAGGGGCCTCTCCTCTATCACTGCACTCCTCGCGCTGATGAAGTGAATGGCAAGATTATGAATTCACAGAACGTTGGCGCGATAATCTACAAACCTTCTGGCATCTCTGAAACAGAACTTTCTTAATAAATAACATCAAATGAATTTTTCATAAAAGATATCATAATTATGTCTCGTTTCTGAACTGTCAAAAATCATACAACATATTGATATCTTTTATGAGAAAACAAACTAATATCATTTAGCATGACATCATAAAGATAACAATTTCAAGACATCTCTCATATCGGATATCTTAAAGAGTTCTCTTGGTAGATTCTCTAATAAATGATTATTATGAGATATCGTTTAGACATCATTTTAAAGATAACTAAATGTTCTCTTGAAAAAGTTCTCTTAAAGTTTTCATTCTGACAAGCATGCTGTTACCGTCTACGACGAAAAACTCTCTTATGAATATATTCAATTTGCGACCCATTGCACAACTGGTATTACACAATAGTTTAAATTAACGAAATATCTATTAACAAAATTTAAGCAAAATCACCAACTAATCAAAATCCGCAATAATATCACAATGTAGACTCTGTAAGAATACAAATACAATCGTTATCAGACATGCATATAGATCTATCCGCTATCTAATAATTGTTATCGGTGACTGATATCGATCAAATCAGCTGATAATCGTTATCGGTGACTGATAACGGTTAAATCAGCTCATAATCGTTATGGGGCAATCGGTATTTAAAAATCATCCGATAATCGTTATCGCCGACTAGAAAACAAAAAATTGCTTGATAATCGTTATGGGAAGGGACGAGAATAACTATCAACAAATAATTGTTATTGTATAATTTATTGCATATAAATTATAACGATTATGGTCCCTGCATTTTAGCATAAGTATTTAAATCGTGGGAAAGGAATTTTTATTCTACGAAACTATTATGAAGAAATTAAACAGGAACGAAAACATTAAAAACGCTAGTTTTATCGTTAATACAGGCGAATGTAGCATCACCTTAATTACGTAATCATAACGCCTTTTTCACATTGTATTCACAATTCACACGTATATAGGCTGCGTTCCGTTTCACGCATTATGCGCACAATGTATCATTTTATCTTTCTTTAATATTCGATGAATAACAAGGATAAAATGATGTATCATACTCTATTTTTTGTAATTTTTATATTTTAAGAAATTAAATATACTGTAAAGATTTATATGCATATGTATGTATATATATCGCTCAAACATCGTGCGGCATTTGGACCGCGCGCGGTGAGGTGTGGGGGACAGCGGAAGGCGGAGGAAATTAAAAAATCGGCCGAAAGTTGCATACATTTTATGTATGTTCATTTTGTACTGGTACCTTTATTAATAATATATCAGTTACTTTTCATGGTAATATATTATTATTAGATAAAAAGGTTTAAATTTTTGAGTATTCTTTTTTGAACATGGCTTGAACTTTTCATTTTTATGTATACTATTATTAATATATTTGAAAATTAAATTTAATAATTTTGCATTTAACAACTTGCATTGTGGTTCAATGCCCTTATTAAGAATTTTGTTTTTAATTTTATGGCCATTTATAACGTGTTTATTATTTTAGATGTATCTTATCTTTAGTGAATAAATGGAAAATGGCGGGTATTTTTAAACAACTTAATTTTTTTATAAGGTTTTGCAAAATAATCTAACAAATTTTTGTCCAACAAATTTTAATTATTTTATACTTGAGTACAATAAAAAAAGAACATACATTTTTTCTACATGTGAATTATATAATATTTGGGCACACGCGTATTATAATATTATAATATCATTAAGATTATTTGATATTATTATGCAATAATAACTTGTTTTATAATATGTTAATAGAGTATAAGCATAGCAGACGCTATATATCGTATGAATTGGCCAATACTGTCGGTCAACGAAAAAAAAGGATTGTTGATGATCATGATACGTAGTACGATTCCTGTGAAATTTACTAGTAGCTTCTTGATAACTTTATCTCTTCAGTCTTATAGCAACGTTAGTATCATTTAGTGTCAAAATAAATATTTGACATAGTATGTCAAAAACATGACGATATGCTGCTTGATATTAGTGACTCTCTAATAAGAGTCTGGCCACCTTCTCTCCGGTTTGTGATTGGTCCGACATTTATCATCCATTCCCGCAAATTTCTTTAAATTTATAAACTGTAAAAATTAATAAATTCGTAAAAATTAAAGTAGAATCAATTACAATTTTTATTTTTATTATTATTTAACTTATATTAACATTATTAAATATTTTCTATAAAAACTTTTATGTAAAAAAAACGTTGCAATATGTCTTTCATAAAATAAAAACAACAATTAAGTAAGTATTATAAATAGATTGAAAATATAAAAATTAATATATTAAGAATATATAAAATTTATAAAAATATTACAAGATTAAGAAACTTTAATAAAAATTAAATTTAAATACAAATAATACAATTAATGCTTTAAAATTCTTAACAAAAAATACTTAGGTAGCACCAATAGGGAATAAATAAAGTAGTATATTTATG
>NW_017275249.1:475988-489622 GCF_001594065.2 Cyphomyrmex costatus
ATAATAATATTAATCATAATGATTCTTCTTCTTCTTCGAATATTAATGGTCCTGGTCTTAAAAATGATACGATGCATGAGGCGAGACGAAACAGAAACAGAAACTATGAAGTTTGTAGAGCTACAATCAGCTACAACTTACAGCGCCACTAGAATGAGATAGCATGATTTTTTCTCTCTCGCACAATTTCGACGAATAATGGCGGACTTCACGTGTCCAGACTCTTATTAGAGGGTCACTACTTGATATTATTGATATTTGTCGCAAACGTACGAAAATACAGTCGGATTTCACATAAATCCGTAATCTTCTAAATATCAATGTTTTTCTTATTTTTAGAGATAGACTGTACAGTCTTTTACAGTAACGTTAGTATCATTTGATGTCAAAATTAATTTTTGACATACTATGTTAATAAAATATGAAGATACGCTGTTTGATGTTAACAATATTTGACGTCTACGTACGCAAATATTGTTAACATCAGTCGGAATTTTACATAATAAATGCATAATCTTCCATATATGTCAAAATTTGTCCTATTTTTCTTTCAGATCTTGAAAACGTCATATTCAGCCTTTAATGTTTTACAAAAGTAAAGTATAAGTAACCAAAAATGTGTTGAAATATGATAATGATGTAGTTTTTGACATAAATTAGCACCTTTAAATCTTGTAAATTTTGCTTACTTACGTATTTAATTCCGGCCTTATGCCTTATAACAATTAATCAAATATAAGCACACGCAGCAAACACGTACATGTATGCGCGCATATACTAAATACATATATGTATATAATACAAATACATGGAATACATGAAACAATATGTTTTAATGTACAAGCAGAAATCGTTTTAAATCTGGTGTTAAATGAATATAGATAATAATTATGACCTATTTTTGTATGTACGTTATATTTTTTGCATCAGAAGTAATCGACAGATTCCTAACTCACTCTTGGTATGTAAGCGAATGTACGAACAGAGTAAACTAAGAAAATATTTAAACACGTTATGAATTACCTTTTTTATTACATATTATCTTATATCTTTATGTAATATAATAAAACAAATTTTTTCTAAACACACGGACAAAATTTTATATTAAGTTTTAATACAATTTTAAATTACATTTTATTCTTTTTTGTATTTTCGATAAACCATCATAACTTTATAGACTAAATTACAATATACAACATAGTAAAATTTAAAATTAACTTTACCTTTATAATTCCGACATAACTTTTATTATGGTAACACTAACTTTTATCAAATGAAGTAAACCAGTTAATTTTGTTAAACCAGTGCTTGAGCCATATTTTAACATGAAAAGGGATAATTTTTACTATGGCACGCAAAGAAAATATTAGGTATATTTTTACTTATTATATCTTTACAGTATTAACTTTATTCAGCAAATTTTGCCTTTGTAATATAAAAATGTTTATTATGAGAGAATATAAAAATTATATTGCATCATTGTTTAAAAAAATGGCTATAGCATTTAAATTTTATAATTACATGATGGTCTGCAACTACTACCACGTTATAGTAATTTTAAATATAAAATTTTCTTCGTATACATCATGACGATATCTTCAGAATTTTTATTATATTTTTGTTATTTTTTTAAAATTTTTTTTTTCTAGTTGAAATGACAGATCCTGCTCAAAAAAACTGTTGCTCAATTTTTGCCAACATAATATGTACGAGTAGCATAAGAAAAAAAAAAATATATATATATAAATGACTATTATATTCCATAATCTCTTCTCATAGATATATCTGACAACAAGTAAAACAAATTCAATATTAATTATAATTATGTTAAACATGTAGCAAACGAAATGTCAATTTATATTAACAATCGATGAGATTATCAATATTGGTCTCAAACTTATCATTCTATCGTCATATGATTACGGAAGTCATAACTGCTCTCTAAATTGCTGTTAGATGGATATGTATATATGTGTATATGCATGTGTTTTATGTACGTGACTTGGTTAATTGAAATCGATAGTAACAATGAGTCCAACTACTTGGAACGATTTGAAATATAAATCAAGTAATAGAAATCAATATAGAGGCCGTACAAATTGAGGGTGTGAATGAAATAACCTTCTCAGACACATACTTGACTATAGCGTAAAAATAAAATTATAGCTAATAATTAATAAATAAGTAATATTTTTTACAAATAATAGATAAATATTATCGTATAGTTTCGTTTTTCTATTATTATCTGATGAAAGTGGATTAAATCGTTGTAGTAAAATAGAAATCTTATAGTAACTTATTTATTTTGCTCTCTCTCTCTCTAGCATTTTGATGAAATTCATCAATAAATAATTCATTAAGATTTATTCTCGTAATCAATTATATATATATATATGTATATATGTAATCAATTATGTTGTATATAATTGATTACGAGAATAAGTGTATATATATGTATATATGTATATATATACATACCACAGGAAAAAGACATTAAAAATGTAAAAAAAAAAAACGTCAAGTATATCATTATTGTAACAAGAACTTAGCAAAAATTCGTGAAATCTACCGCAAAAAGACATTAAAATGAGAAAACAAAATGTAATAGATAGCCTAATAAGAGGCGCAGAAATTGAAAAAGTATTTTTACCTCAATAACAAATAGAAAATCATAGAGACAATCGAAATGAGCAAGATCTACAGCAACATACTTGACGCGCCCGTTTTGTTCAGTAATATATATATATATGTATATATAATCTGAAGTTTATTATAGTATTATTAGTAGTTATTCGATATAATATTATTGATTTTAATCAAATTGTATTTGATTCTCATGAAAAATGAAATCTGATGTGTATTTAGTAATTTTTAAATTTTTGAGAACAATGCATGACATGTTTACGGATTAGGAAATATCTTTATTACCTCATAGATTTAAAAGCGAGTTATACGCGAAATTGATATCAATATATATTTCTTGTAATATATTTTGAAATTACGGTGTCTACATATAGTATAGTATGTTCTAACTAATATCCTTTTATAAGTAGAATGAATTAGAATGAAAAATATTATATTAATTTTATTAAAATATTTAAAATTTCAACCTAACAATTCTTATTCTATAAGTACAATATAAGTAAATAGTAAATAACTCTTGTATTTTAAAACAATAATAAGAACAAAGAACATGTAAGAGTCGTTAAAATATTTAAAATCATAAATCTAGATGTAAATAAAGATATGAAATAAAATTTCTTATAAAAACAATATATTATAAAAAGGAAGGATATACATATATATTCGATGTGTACACAATTCTTATTCTAAAATTACAATTATGAACAAAACGGGCGCGTCAAGTATGTTGCTGTAGATCTTGCTCATTTCAATTGTCTCTATGATTTTCTACTTGTTATCGAGGTAAAAATACTTTTTCAATTTCTGCGCCTCTTATTAGGCTATCTATTACATTTTGTTTTCTCATTTTAATGTCTTTTTGCGGTAGATTTCACGAATTTTTGCTAAGTTCTTGTTACAATAATGATATACTTGAAGTTTTTTTTTTTTTACATTTTTAATGTCTTTTTCTTGTGGATTTCACGAATTTTTGCTAAGTTCTTGCTAATAATAATATTTCGTATTTATATTTAAAAATTAATAAGAAAGATAATAATTAAAAATAATTAAGCTATTAAAATATTTATCTAAATTGTATATTTAATTTAATATGTGCCAATTACTATTTCGCTTTTCTTTGTTCTTTTCTATGAGAAATATTGGTTTACATACAGCAGCTAGTTATAATCATTCAATTTACTGTTCTTTCATAATAATTAAGATTTAGACTAATAAAAAACAAATGATAATTACACTAATAGAAAACCAATGATAATGATGTAACAATTTATTTATTATCGATATTTATTTATTTATAACTTAATTGTCACTAATATTGTTTATAATTTAATATTTAATAAAAAGAGATTATACGAAAACAAAATTATACACTAATATTTGTTAATTAAGCTAGGAAATTAAAATGACACAACAATTTATTCGCCACCAATATCCATTTGTTTATAATTTAATATTTAATACAAAAAGATTATACGAAAACGTTATTTCAAAACTTAATTAAAATACTAGTTTATAATTTCATATCGTCTAATCTCCATTTATTAAATATTAAGTGATAAACAAATACATATCAGTGACGAATAAATCATTATTGTTTATAATTTCGTTTTTGCATTGATATATTTGCGTGAAAACATTGCATTTTTATTTTACATTCTTTTCGTAATATTATTTTTTTTATTCTTTTTATTATGATTGAGAACATTATAAAATGATTTTATGTAAAGGTATTGTAAAGTACACTTGGTCATTTTTTCTACATTTTTGATGTCTTTTTCAGTGATTTCACAAATTTTTGTTAAGTTCTTATTAATTACAATACACTTTGTATTCATATTAATAAAAGTAATGATTTTTTACATAGAATATAAGTTATTTACATATCGACTAATTTCTATTAACTCATTCATTGCGTTCTCATTCGATTTGTACAATTAGAAAAAGTACAGAAAAGGTGTCGAAAAAATGCAGAAAAGACGTAGAAAAGATGTAAAAAGTTGTAGAAAAAGTGTAAAAAAAAGTGCAGAAAAGATTTACAAACAAAAGTTGTAAAAAGTTGTAGAAAAAGTGTAAAAAAAAAAGTGCAGAAAAGGTGTAGAAAAAGTGTTAAAGAAGTGTAGAGAAAGTGTAGAAAAAAAGTGCAGAAGATATGTAGAAAAGATATATAAAAGGTGTTAGAAGTGTAGATAAAAGGTGTAGTAAAAGGGGACAAGATTTTGCAGTCTAGCGAAGACGACGACGACGACGACGACGTTTCTGAATGACATAAATCGGGCAGAAAAATGCATGCATATATTCATATCTCTGCATCCAGTGCACTTACGGATGTGATTATTATCTCATTTTAATTGTAAAAATCTATATATATCCCCAATATATTCATTTTTTTAAAATACCAATTTGTTTAAACAAAATAATAACTTTTTACTATAAAAGCGTTCTCCTTCCTGTAAAGGATACGCTGTAGCGTCTCTTTCGATCGACACCTTTTCTCATATTGATTTTTTCCTCATATAATTTTTTTTTATTTTTTCCTCATATAATTCCTCATATAATTTTTTTCTCATATACTTGACGGGAGACGCTACCGCGTCTCCTGATATATAACTGCAATAAAGGAATGGAAATACATATACCTTATTATACAAAAAAGAATAGAAGGAAAGAAAGTTATCAATCATGTATCAACGATAAATAATTCCAACGTGTCTTATCATAAAATCACAACAGAAAATTTTTTCTATTCGCGGGAGTGCAAAACAACTATATGTTCCACTATTTATATTTTATTTAAATTAGGAACAATTTTATTTATAATTACTTTATACATATATATATCGTTTTTAGAATTTAAATCAAAATAATATATTATTAAGTGTGTCGGAAAGTTCTGTCCAACGGCGAGTAGCTATAGGTAGAAGTGTCCATGACTCTAAAGTCTAAACCAAGCTTAATTTTTTAGTTTTACCATCTGTCAATAAAATTCAGTATATAAAAGTGTACGTTTGCATCAATAATACTACTTTTTACTGCATCGAAAATGTCGACATTTGAGCCAAATAAGCGTCATTTGCGTGAAATGTTAATCTTTTGCTTCAAATGGAAGAAAATTGCAGCTGAAGTTCATCAAATGCTTGTAGAAGTTTAGAGTGATAGTGATCCTTCCGATGAAACATGCACAGATAATGGTTTCGACGCTTTCAAAGTGATGATTTTGATGTGGAGAACAAAAAGCGTTCAGGACGGCCAAAAGCATTTGAAGACGAAGAATTGCAGGCATTGGTGGAGGAAGGCCAATGTCAAACGCAAAAACAACTTGCAGAAACATTAAATTGTGCTCGAACTGTTATTTCCGATCATTTGAAAGCCTTGGGAAAGATCTAAAAGGAAGGAAAATGGATCCCAAATGAACTGAAGCTAAGAGACATTGAAAGGCGAAAAACCACTTGCGAAATTCTGCTTGCTAGACAACAAAGACAGGGATTTTTGCACCGAATTGTGACTGGTGATGAAAAGTGAATCTATTTCGATAACCCTAAACGCCGAAAAACCATTTGCGATCCAGGCCAACCATCGACATGGACGCCAAAACGGAATATCCACGGAAAGAAGGCAATGCTCTGTATTTGATGGGATCAGAAGGGTGTACCGTGAGCTGTTGAAATCTGCTCAAACAGTTACAGGGGATCTCTACCGAGAACAAATTATCTATTTGAGCTGAGCATTGCATGAAAAACGACCAGAATATGAAACGAGACAACATAAAGTGATCTTGCTTCATGACAACGCTCGACCTTAACAAAACTCGTTAAGGAAACGTTAGAAGCACTTTGCTGGGAAGTGCTACCCATGCGGCTTATTCATCAGACTGTGCCCCTTCCAACTACCACTTGTTTCGGTCGATGGCACACGCACTTGCAGAGAAACACTTTAACTCTTATGAAAGCGTCGAAAAATGAGTCTCTAACTGAATAGCCTTTAAAGAAGAATCGTTCTTTCGCCGTGGGATCCACTTATTACCAGAAAGTTGGGAAAAAGTTATATCTAACATATAGTGTTCCACTAAGACAAGATTTCTTGTCTTGAAGAACATTTCTTGTTTTGTCCTGATTTTCAAGATAAGAAATTACGTTTTTCTTATCTTGAACATTTCTTGACACTGCATTTCTTGTCTTGATCTCAAGAAACTTGAATTTCTTGAAATTTTTTCTTTTTTAAATAAGGCCTAAAAAACAATTAAACATAAAACATAAAAACAAACATAAAACAGAAAAACAAAAAACATAAAACAAAACATAAAATATTAAGGGGATCCTAAAGAAAATTAATCATATTGGAAATAGCACTTACACACACAGACGATTATGTGTCATTAACACATCACTACATGAATACCTTACTCACGCACGCCATACATATACGTAGATTTTTGTATCGTAATTATGTTTTAATTAGACATCTAAATCTAATTTTAAGAATTCCACGCTGTTTCTTCATGGAAACTACATGCCCGCGGACTACTATTTCTTAAGTACAGATTGCGCAACTTTTATATAAAACAAATGTTGTTACGACGTGCAACGACGTGACTGTTTTGGAGCGCCATATTAGACTAAAAAATGGTAAAGAAGAATTCAATTTTGAAATTTTTTATCGTTTTCAGCATAGATTCTACCTCACAGGCACATATTAATGCGTATACTTTAATTCTGTGAAAGGATTGCCGAATCTGTGAATGACAAAAAAAGTATTTACTATATAAAAATTATACGATTTAGTCGTAATACAGATTACTTTAGGATCCCCTTATACATAAAAAATTTGAAGAAATTTCTTGACTTCTTGTCAAGAAATCTTGGTCTTGATAACACATTACTTGGTTTTGACTTGAAATTATTTTCTTCTTCTTGTTTTGGTCTTGTCTTGATTCAAGACAAAACCAAGACAAGATTTCTTGAACTTCTTGATCTTGGTGAAACACTACTAACATATGGACAATACTTTGATTGATGTACGTTTTCATTTTGTTTCTTAAATAAAGTCATACTTTTTGCATAAAAATGGACGGAACTTTCCGACACACCTAATATACACATTAAAAATGGTAAACATGTAATTAGGGAAGCTACCCCCAATGATCTTGACATATGTTGTCAAGGTTATGATCCAGAGTGATTTACCCTCAAATTTTCTTAAAGAAATTTTAACTGTCGGACGTTACTAATTAAAAAATTATGAACAAAAAAATTTTAAGAAATAATGTCTTGTTTCTGCTATATAACACAAGGATCGTACGACTTTAATGATTGTACTGTATATGGGTTTCGACTTTTCACGCGAAGCTACTATTACGCCACCTCCCCACAGCTAAAGGGGCGCAGGGCTTCCATGGTTGTATTGTTGCACAACAGAGACAGAAAATTATATGTAATAAATATAATTTTCTTAAGTTTCTTAATTTTTTTAAGTTTAATTTGGAAATTAATTTGAGCGAATATTAATTTAATTTAATTTGTTGTACGCTGGTCTAACAATGCGCAGGAAAAATAATTAAGGGGATGTTATTTCAAATTATTAGAGTTGCGTTTTAAAGACCGACTGTGTTCGGTGCGCGATTTGGGGGAATTTTTCAACGTATATTACTTAAAAATATTGCGAAGAATATTACTACGTCGACTCGCCATCAGAGGTCTATGGATATTCGTAAAGTTTCTCGCAAGTGCTGAAATACGCGCATATCTGTATATATAGAATCTCGATTTAAGAATTAAAACAGGCGTCTAAGGTAGGCTCCCACTACATTACCTTACTGATGAGTCCAGTAGTGGAAGCCGGGACGAAACGCCAACTTGTGATATTCTTCGCAATATACTAAATTAATTTTAAGAATTCGGTTGCGGCTGTGGAGGACTCTGTGAAGTCGAAACTGTCCGTATATACCGATATTATTATTATAATAAGGTTATATATATTTCTAACAACTAGTATAAGTTCAATTTGTTCTTGATCTGGGAGGTATATTAAGTTTAATTTGGTAATAAATATATTTGCAAAGAAATTTAATTGTAATGTAATGGATACATGGAACTCATAATATTGAAAAAAGCATGAATTCAACCTGAATCATGGAAGGAAAGGGGTTGAGTCGCTTCGCGTAGAAAATCGAAATCTATGTGCAACAGAACAGTTATCGAAGGGTGCGATCCACTAGACACTTCAAACGCTCCAGACGCTATTGCTACAAATATTTCCGATAGAGTGATCCGTTAACGCTACTAACGTTGCCAATACTACACAAGTGGATCAATCGTGAAGTGTTGGAAGCGTTATTATTGAACATAACCTGCTAAAAAATCTCGTAACCATCGTATTCCTAGGCTGCGGAAGACATAATTCATGTTAATATGGAGACGAACGTGGCATTACGTGGTTATATTATATACATTCTTACCTTCATTAGCCTTTCTTGCATCTTCCTCGGAAAGTTCTAAAGCATGAATATCTCCGGTATCAACATCTATTAATTGTATAATCGGCATTATTTTTAATTTCAATATAAAATGTTAAAACCAAACGAGATCACGAAACACATAGGTTATTGTTAATTATGATATTTCTGATTATTTCCCGCGCTTTTGTGTATTCAAAATATCGTTTCAGCCGTACTACCTCTTCGGCAGAAGCATTTGCAGCACGCTGGAAGCGAAAATCTATGACGTCATACATGACGTCGTATCTGCTATAAAAACGCTTCGAAGGGTCTAGTGGATCACATCTGAAGCACTTCGAAACGTTTGAAGCGTCTAGTGGATTGCACCCGAAGTCGTACGCCCTGAAGCAGTGGAAGGTGGGGTGAGAGTCGGTTCGCATGAAAAGTCAAAACCAACGTGCAACAGTACAATCAATTTTGAAGTCATGATCCTTGGCTCATATAATACAAATGAGACGTTATTTCTTAAACTTTTTTGTTCATAATGTTTTAACAATTAACTTTCGAAGGTTAAAATTTCCCTAATATCTCTCAGGATCATGATCTTGACGATATAAGTCAAGGTCAATGTTATTGGGGATGGCTCTAACCATTATCCTTAAACTATAATTACTTTAATTAATAGTTGTACTTAATACGAATAAAATTTAAATATGTATATTAAAATATAAATATCAATACCCTTTATGAATTTCATTTGTAAACACACTTGTAAAACTGCACTATCGCCATGAGTTTTACATTTTTGTGTAATAAAGTAGGAGGCTTTACAAAAAATATGATATTCTTTGTACTTCCGATGAACATGAAAATATACAAATATTTTATTCAACAGGAAACAATGTGCATGATCGTGAAGGAGGACATCCCTCAATGATTAGAAATAGAAAAACTTTTATAATTACAGTTACTACATTATTCATGAAGATGGAAAGGAACATACGGCCCATAATAAATAATTAAATGACTACATGTCGATTATTTAATGACTGTAATTGATGGTTGTCAAGACGTTAAAGAATGCAAATCTATATCATGCGTAGTCTATCGGGAGATGTGCTCGGTTACATTTAAATGAAATTTAATCATATAATAATGAAATAACATATTACATCAGTTAGTATTTGTTAATCCTCTCATTAATACTAGCTAAAATTCTGAGGAATAAAATTTCCTGAAAGAGGTACACAATAAATATTTATAAATATTTATGCTTTTATAGTTATATTCACACAAATTATGAACTATATTCCAACTAAATAAAGTCATTCAATTCGTAATCTGCGATATCATTGTACACAACTTGTAAGTTAAATAAAATTTATTGCAAATGGATTGAAATTTATTGCAGTCGCATTTGATATTTAATGTATGATTTAAATATTAATTTGTAGAATTTACTAAAATTATAATTTTACAGTTTATAATATATTATACTATCTGCTAAATTATAACATAAATTCAATCTTTCTTAAACATAAGTATAATACATACTATAATAGGATTTAATTAATATATTTCAAAAAAGATAATTTTCAAAACCACTTTTTTAGATGCTTTACATGTAGAAAGAAACTACTTTTGCACAACATTTGATAAATTGTTTGGAAAAGAAGCGATTCAAATATGCAAATGCTTGCTCTAAATTTTTTTATGTACACTCTTGGCGGTATATGGCGACCTGTTGACTGGTCATCAAATGGTGCCAAGCTACTGTATAATATATTTACCTTTATTATAATATCTTCGGAATACTTTTTGATGTTAACTCAATTTATGGATATAATTTTCGTTGTCAATAATGTCGATGATTTTGCTACTAATACTCTAATGTTTTTGAGTATTGTTGCTGTTTGTTGTAAAGCGACTGTCGTTGTGGTACGTCGAAATGCGATCATCACTAACTTAGTGCAAGTATTGTTGAAAGCACCATACAAACCTCAAGACGGAGATGAAATAGCAATACAAACAAAATTTAATAAATTTATCAGGTGAGTTCATATAAATGTCTCTCACAATATTAAAATATTAATATTACTTAAAATATGTAGAGTTGCGTTGCAAGACCGAAATCCTTTCGGCACGCAAAAATTAGGGAGAGGGGACATTTATAAAATCAGATTATATATATATTAATAGAACGTTATTTCCTACTTTGGAGAAATATTGCGAAGAATATCACTACGTCGACTCGCCATCAGAGGTCTACCGATATTCGCAAATTCTCGCAAGTGCTAAGACACGCGTATATCTCTTTATATAGAATCTCGATTTAATAACTTACCAAGGTGTATAAAGTAGGCTCCCACTACAATACCTTACTGATGAGTCCAGTAGTGGAAGCCGGGACGAAACGCCAAACATTACGTGATATTCTTCGCAATATATAATATTAGAATAAATTATCAGATTTAGATTTTAAATTGTAATTTGACTCTTATTCGCCCTATTTAACGTGTTAATTATTATTATATAAAAGAGTCCTTCAAATCTTCAATTCATTTGTTTAAAATATATATACAAAAATTACCATTTTTACGCGCTTAATACCATTTAACACGTATTACTTTTACCTTGTCTAGATTTTATTAGTACTAGTTATTTTTATAACACACTATAAATTCTTTACCTATTACTACGTTTTGTTGATCATATATTTTAGAACATATTTATATTCTTACATAAAAATATAGTATTTTTCTATTCTGTCTAATTAATAAACTATTAGTTGAAGAAGTTTCCTATTCCAATATTATCATCAATCATTTTAAATTAATAGTAATAATTCGTGTAATACGTGTACAAAATAAATAAATATAATATACAGTAATTATTAGATCTACAACTTAATTCTCGGTCGTTTTGATATAAATTATAAAAGAACGAATATTAACCTTATCAAAGTAATCCTTTTCATTTTCCATACGTTTTCGCTAGGCAACTGTCGGATTCCACTTCGGAAAAAAGGTGGTTGTTTTGAGTTGATAATTTCTATGATGAAAAAAATTGAAATTGCCATCACGAATTTTTGGAACTACTTTTTATATGTACTATATACAGATCTGTACAGCTCGAGCTATACAGAGCGATACAGAGCTTTCGCTTAAAGCGTAGTAAATCATTTCTTAAGCTTCTGTGGCATTTTTCTTGAGCAAATGCAAAAAGTAGGCAATACCTCAAGTGCTACTTTACGAACAACATACCCAGACAGCACAGAACATCCATTGAACATCCAGATTTTCAATCTGGTCCAAATGTTTATGGACTTAGTACAAATGTTTTAAAAACGTACATTACTCAATGTATAAAGTATGTTTACATTTAAACATTTAAAAAATGTTTATCTCATGTAAAAAGTTATTTAAGTCTGCTCGCGACGTGTGCTTTCGCTGACTTGCCAATTGAAAATTTTTTTAAGATCACACGAGGAGTTTTACTTTTGTTATCTCCGGTAATGCGAAAATTTAACAAATTAAAGCTTAATTCAAACTGCACAGAACAAGCGGCAAGCGTCAAGCAACAATAATTTGCTGTTTGCAGTGATAAGAGTTCAGAATTTTTTGCTTCCAGCATGCAAATTTACCTGGATTGTGGTCTAAACAAAATATATTAATTTAGTCCAGTTTTAGTCCATTGTATCCTAAAATAGACGTTTTTAAGAAATCTAAAATGGTAATACTGGGGTGCGTTCAGAATAAACGCCCGGACGACAACTTGTTATCTAAAAGCGTTCGATTTGACCGGATGTTTCGTCCAGACGTTTCACCCAGATCGTTTAGAATGGGTTTAGAAAAACACCCAGCTACAACTTTTCGCCGCACTCGAGACTGCGGCGAATTTCACCCGACGCATGCGCAGAGAAGCCCTATTTATGCCTACGCAACCTATAAGAACCATATGATGATATGATTTGAGGTTATTATTATGTCTCACGCCATTTTAGCACCGAGACACTTCCGTATTTAACCGTGATAAATAGAATAATATAAATTATAAAGAATAGTTCGAACTTTAATATAAAGAATAGTTTGATAGATAATAATATAAATATTTGATAGATAATAATATATTTTATAGATGATATAAAAGAATAGTTTGAACTTGGTAAGTGATTATATACATTTTTTATTTACATTATTTATTCTATATAACAATATATTAATGTAAAAAAGCAAGTAATAAATACGTGCATAAATTTTATTAAGAGAGAATTATTCAAAATAAGAGCAACATAATTCTATTAATTTATTTAATGAAAGATAATAATAATTGACTCGTATGATTTAAAAATCGAGGAAAGTGTAATGTGTAAAGCCTAATCGAGTCTTGAAAACAAGATGTTAATGTTTACTATATTGTGTGAAATTTATATACTGCGTATGTAGTCCCCCCGCGACGCTGATGGATTTTCAGCATTGACGCATACATATTCACTACCGCAGTAATATCACTTTAGTTAAATTGAGAATCAATTTAACCACTTTTTGATGCCTATAGCATC
>NW_017275249.1:490553-491080 GCF_001594065.2 Cyphomyrmex costatus
CTCAAATGTAAAAGATAATCTATCCAAATCGTAGAAGTCTCTAAAAAGGAAAAGGACTGAAATTGTTATTCTGAAATGTGATTGAAATTCCTTTGCCGTACTGTTTAATACAGTATGCTCAATAAAATATTTTATTCGAGATGGAATTTTTTTTTGGGAATTTGACAATTTCTCAGCATATAATTCTATTAGCGCCTCTTCTTCGAAATCGTCATCAGACTCGATATCACTCAAGAAGAACGTTTTATATAATGTAATAGCACCTATTGTACATACAATTTTCCATTGTACTTTTCAACTAAAAATTAATAAACTTAATATACCTCCCAGGTCAAAAACTAATTGAGCTATACACTAGTTGTTAGAAATATATATAAATTTATTATTAATAATTACATCGGTATATACGGAAAAGTTTCGACTTCACAGAGTCCTCAACAATCGCAACCGAATTCTTAAAAATTAATTAAATTTTTTTTTCTTTTTATATTATTTTTTTAATTTTTTTGGTATATTGCGAAGAATAT
>NW_017275249.1:491835-503306 GCF_001594065.2 Cyphomyrmex costatus
TATTCTTTATAATTTATATTATTCTATTTATCACGGTTAAATACGGAAGTGTCTCGGTGCTAAAATGGCGTGAGACATAATAATAACCTCAAATCATATCATCATATGGTTCTTATAGGTTGCGTAGGCATAAATAGTGCTTCTCTGCGCATGTCTGGTGAAATTTGCCGCAGTCTCGAGTGCGGCGAAAAGTTGTAGCCTGGGTGTTTTTCTAAACCCATTCTAAACGATCTGGGTGAAACGTCTGGACGAAACATCCGGTCAAATCGAACGCTTTTAGGTAAAAAGTTGTCGTCCGGGCATTCATTGGTTCATTCTAAATGCATCCATGGGAGCGAGAAAGAAAGAGAGAGAGAGAGAAAACGCGGCCCCACTAGTAACACTGCTATAGATTCGTTCTGTTCGTTCAGAATGAAAACGTCCAAGTGTGTGACGTCACATTACCTGTGGACACCCTTGTCCGGACGAAAAATTTTCATTCTGAACCCACCCCTGGAGATGTTTTTAAAATATTTTTAAAATATTCATGGGCCTAATCCGGATGTTTTTAATATGTCTAAACGTCCAACATGTATATGTTATAAATACATTTTTTAAACATTTATACTGTGCTGTCTGGGTAATTTTCACTACCATTTTTTGAGATTAAATTTGCAGCACCGACACTTATTACACATTATATTAAAACTTAAGGATAACGCTTTAAAATGATTGCATGACGAGAAAAAGATTCAAATGAAGCAGTTCTATAATTGATTGAATATAAGGACCGAGAATTAAGTGATAGTATAAATTAATATTATTGATAATTAATTGATTGATAAAATTAATTTAAAAATATATATAAATGATAATAAAAATTTATATAAAATTTCATCTTGATTCTACATTTGCAGATCATGCTCGATAAAATATTCACTTTTAGCAACAGGTTCCGTTACAGGCGTTACAATAGGATCAGTATTAAACATTATGCAAGGTCATTTACCTTATCGAATATGGCTGCCATGCAATTACAATGTATCTACGATATTTTGGATTATATCAATTCATCAGATTGTAACTTTAATTTTTGCCACAATAATAAATGTTGGCACAGAAACCTTAGTCTTCGGATTGATTTTGCAAACGTGTGCACAATTTGAAATATTCGAAAGTCGTCTACATAAATTAATAATTAATAAAACAAATAAATATCTAGGACGTGCAAACTCTTTATTGAACAAAGATAAAACGGAACTGTCGGAGTGTATACGTCATCAGCTCAGTATTTACAAGTAAGTTACGTAAGAATTTTTATGCATACGTTCAAATGCCATTTTTATTTGCGTATGTGACTGCATGTGTAAACGTTATTTATTTCCTGTACCTAAAAATCGTTATTGTTTAATATAATGTTAATCATTGATGTTTATAAAGGTTATTTTAAATAGCGTTTAAATTTAAAAATATAAATAACTACCGTTTGTTGAAAAAAAAAACTAACGTCAATAGAAAACTAGCACGACTTTTAAAACAGAGTACATTCAACGTTACCTTTATTATAATGTAATTCTGTGCAGAATAAAAATTAATGTCTAAAATAGCTTTTGTGTGTGTGTGTTCTAGTAAATGAGATATATATATGAGTTATTCCATGCCAAGTAGGCCACTCAAAACTTTGGGATTTTTGATTTGGCTGAAATTTTGATATATTATAGTACCCATCGCAAGAAGCTACCATAATTTTTTTCAAATTTTTTTATCAACATAGTCATGAGATATGAATTTTTTTCAAAATTCGCATTTTTCAAAATTCGCAATTTTCAAATGCCTATAACTTTGCGAAAAATAATCCAAACAAAACGTTCTTTTTTAAATTGTGTTTTTTTCTCTAGTTTTCAAAAAAAAATACCAAGAAAAGTTTCAAAATTGTTTTTTATTTTTTTTGTAATTTAATGTAAAAAATTATTAATTTTATTTAAGTATGACACTTTTAATTTTTTTAAAAAAATTCTCATAAAAACTTAAATTTATTTGATGATTTTTAAGACTAATTTGATTGTGGGCAAATTTTTCCTTCTATTTTTTTTTAATTTTGTATTTTTTACTCAATGGAATAATATGAAAATCATAATTTTGTCATGATCTACAATTTTTTTATTTATTCTCAATATAATAAATAACTTTGATATTTTTACAATATTTTTTGAGAAATTGGGAGTTTCTCTTATAATTAAAAAATCAATAAATATTTTTCGTCGAGAAGGTATCAAAATTTATTTTCTTAAACGTTTAAATAATTTACATACTCTACATTCCTCAGAATTAGAATACTCTTTTACAGTAATACAACCATTTTTATTAGGTTTGATACAATGTAATTTTTGGTAAATATATAGAAAAGGGAGCCCCCCCCCCGATGATCTTGACCTTGACATATGTTGTCAAGGTCATGACCCTGAGTAACCTCCCCCAGGTTTTAGGTGGCGGTCACTGTCCGTTAAAAAGTTATTAACAGAAAAAGTTTCAAAATTAACGTATCATTTCTGCCATATATGTATTATAACAAGTACTATTTTACATCTCCTTCTGTTTAGAAACGTTAAACTTTCCAGGCGAAGCAATTGTACTGTTGCTATGATTGTACTGTCGGGGCAGACCTCTGTCGACGGTGTGGGTGGTGAACGAAGGCCACCTCCTTGCACCCGCCCGTGTGTGTGTGAAATATCAAGTAATAGACTCATAATCATTATATAACGAATGGAACACAATCGTAGAAGTCGTGTGCCCCTTCGCAGGGGGTTGGGGGAGGTGAGAGTTGCTTCGCCTGGAAAGTTTAACGTTTCTAAACAGAAGGAGATGTAAAATAGTACTTGTTATAATACATATATGGCAGAAATGATACGTTAATTTTGAAACTTTTTTTGTTAATAACTTTTTAACGGACAGTGACCGCCACCTAAAACCTGGGGGAGGTTACTCAGGGTCATGACCTTGACAACATATGTCAAGGTCAAGATCATGGGGGGGGGGCTCCCTTTTCTATATATTTACCAAAAATTACATTGTATCAAACCTAATAAAAATGGTTGTATTACTGTAAAAGAGTATTCTAATTCTGAGGAATGTAGAGTATGTAAATTATTTAAACGTTTAAGAAAATAAATTTTGATACCTTCTCGACGAAAAATATTTATTGATTTTTTAATTATAAGAGAAACTCCCAATTTCTCAAAAAATATTGTAAAAATATCAAAGTTATTTATTATATTGAGAATAAATAAAAAAATTGTAGATCATGACAAAATTATGATTTTCATATTATTCCATTGCGTAAAAAATACAAAATTAAAAAAAAATAGAAGAAAAAATTTGTTCACGATCAAATTAGTCTTAGAAATCATCAAATAAATCTAAGTTTTTGAGAATTTTTTTAAAAAAATTAAGTGTCATACTTTAAAAAATTAATAATTTTTTACATTAAATTACAAAAAAAATTAAAAAACAATTTTGAAACTTTTCTTGGTATTTTTTTTTTGAAAACTAGAGAAAAAAACATAATTTAAAAAAAAAAAACGTTTTGTTTGGATTATTTTTCGCAAAGTTATAGGCATTTGAAAATTGCGAATTTTGAAAAATGCGAATTTTGAAAAAAATTTATATCTCATGACTATGTTGATGAAAAAATTTAAAAAAAATTATGGTAGCTTCTTGCGATGGGTACTATAATACATCAAAATTTCAGCCAAATCGAAAATCCCAAAGTTTTGAGTGGCCCACTTGGCATGGAATGACCTATATATTCACATATATATACATATATGCTAAAGTCTTTTTACATTTTTTCGATTAATATAGGAATCATGTTATAAAATTATGTATTAAAATATAACAAAATAATACAAATGTCAAATAATTTAACTCTCATTTGCCTTTGTATCATTTTGTTATATTTTAATATCGAGAGTTTTGTAATTGTCATTATTATGTATTAAGATAGTATTATATGTATAATTACTTTATATATATATGTATATATATATAACTCATACAGCAACGCACGACTAATGTGAAACAATTACAGATACGCCAAAACGGTAAACGTTATATTTAACCAGGTGCTTTTCGTTCAATTCTTTGCAAGCATACTGGTATTATGTACAAGTGTGTATTACTTGTCAATACATATTACAGAATTGTCTGGTACTGCAACTTTTTTAGTATACACTATTGGCATGTTTGTACAAATTTATATTTATTGCTGGTCTGGAAACGAAGTTATTCTTAAGGTAACTATCGACATGTTATAAATCGTATCGTTGATATATATGTATATTAGTAAGGTAATATAAAGTATCACGTATACTTTTGTATAAATCAATTTGTTATAAAATTTTGATAGAAATAAATCTAATGGCTTATCTGGTTGATTTGAAACTAGTCTATGAATACGTGTGTGTGTGTGTGTGTGTGTGTGTGTGTGTGTGTGTGTGTGTGTACAAGGTGTTTAAAATGTGTGGGTGTCTCTTAATATTTCGAAAACTAAATTTTTTGTTTTGAACAACCAAGAAGGGAACTTGGTTTATAATGTTTAAACTTAAACACATTTATTTCTCCAAACATGTATATTAATGTATATTAATAATAATTAATTTGTAAGTATGCATCGCTTTATATAAATGCATTTTAATAATCAAACGTGGTAAAATTGACTTTTACAAATTCAACGACTTAGTATTCTTTGTAGAAGAATATTAACACAAAAATTGATTAGGTATGATTGTTTAATTAATAGTGCTATTGTGAATTAACAAAATTATTTAAAATAATAAATATTAGATCTACAATTTCAATATTCCGGTATGATTAATTCAATATGCACGATATTTTATAAAAATAATATTTTCTTTATTCATGCTTTGTTTTTAGTCTTAAGTTTTTGTACATTTCTTTATATACCATAAAAATATTTGACTGGTTTTAGCAGTCGGACAAATTATTATTATTATTATTATTAGTGCTGTTGTTATATAAAAGTACTTATTTCAATAGTTGCTGCTGTACTGATACTGTACTGATGCATTTATTGTATTTACCTTTCAAACTATTTCACGCAGCCAACGCGGTATGAGGCAAATGCATACGGGGCTTGCATATAGAAACGTTTCCATTTATATTTGGAAAATGGTTTTGCGTAACATAATTATAATATATATCGTTGTTTTCAGTATGAAATGCTCTTTAATTTTAATTATATAAAAATTTGATAACTTTTTAAAATAGGAGTGGGGATGCGGTATTAAATAAATAAATAAAAAATTTTTTTATTATATTTTTAAAGTATACTCTTAAAACCATTCAATTTTTATATTGGAAATTGTTTTGTACCTCTTATAGTTTCGACGATATTCGTTTCGAAAGAAAAAAATCGATTTTTTGGTGTTTCACCCCCTTGCCGTGGAGTGAAATTCCGCACTAACAAAAAATAATTTTGTGTTACGGATGAATTACTCTACTTGCACACAAAGTTTCAGAATTTTTTGAATTTTTGAGTTGCCTAACCTTCCTTGTATGTAGGAATCATCCCGATAAGAAATGCGCAAAATTTTCTAAAATTTGAACTGACTTCAGAAACCTACGTTCTCGGCACGGAGTAATAAGAAGGAGATCAAGCTCGAGAATAAATATGGGCTCGAAACACGGTTTCGGAAAACCCCATGAAAAATCAAGAAAATATGATTTTAGTGCCATCGTGGGAAAAGTTAGAAGTATTGACTGTCACGTGACATATATTTTGCTTTCTCTAACCTACTACATTTCGATGTGTTGCGATGTTTTTTCCGACAGGTGCGCTCGGATCAGTTCTTCTATACAGCGTTTTTCCGATACCGTGTTTCGAGCCCATCTTTTTCATGGTCGACCGCTTGAGATTGATCTCCTTCTTATTACTCCGTGGTTCTCGGGGAGATTTTTGACTTTATTCTCAGTATCCAATGTTTCAAAAAAAAGGTGTGATATTGGGTTTAGTTGACAAAGTGTTTTATCTTTTGCATCCACAATTTCACAAAAAATTGACTAAAATTAATAAAATTTCGATTGAAAATAACTTTCCATTGAATTATTTTTTAAGACTATAACTGAGGATTGCATTCTTGATTAAAAAAACAAAACATACAACAAATAGAAATGATATTCTCCACATTAAAAAGAAGATGAAATGGTTCACAATTTCTTATATTCAGGAAATATCAGATAAATTTAAAAACATTATTAATGACAGTGAACAAAAGGTGTCTTTTTTCAGTTTTAATAAATTAAATAGATTTATTAAAGTACATAAAGATCGTCTTTCAAATGAACAAAAAAGAAATGTGGTTTACAAAATCAATTGCAATGATTGTGATGCTTCCTATGTAGGTCAAACGGGTAGGAAACTATAAACGAGAGTAAAAGAACATCATAATAATATACACAGAACATCAAGAGCATTATTTGTTGTATCGGAGCATAGGATGCAACAAAATCACGATTTTGATTAGGATAATGTGAGAATTTTGGATGTGAAGAGTTATTATAATAAGCGCATTATTTCAGAAAATATTCATATTAAGAGTCAAAAGAAAGGTCTCAATTTACAAAATAATTGCGATGAATTAGACCGCACGTACATAGATATTTTAGGTAAATTGTAAATAAATAAAATATATATCTTTAATTATACATATATGTCATTCCTGTGTGTTCTGGCGCTTTGTCATCATTGTGTCGTATTTAGAATCAATTAGATAATTAGAACATGACAGAATTTAGACGATTTTTTCTTTTAAGATCTTTATAACTTGACGAGATTATTCTGCATTTATTTTAATTTATTATGTAATAATTTTAAGTGACTATGTTACTTTTTTGTTTTTACCTTGGATCCACTTGGTAAGCATAAATTTTGGTCAATTACGTTAATTAATTTTAAATATATTTTCTAACATCATTGTTATTAATATTTAGATAACATAATTTTATTACCAACAAGCATGGAAATTTCTTTGGCCGAGAATTGTGCTTCCTATCGGATACTTGGATATTTAGTGTTAATGTTCTGCTAAGGATGGCTAAAATGTATAGCCGAAACGTCCGAAAATATCTAACGTCGATGTAATCACATATCTTATGTTTTATTAAATATTTTTTTATAAATTTTGCTCACTTCTTACCGTGCCGTGACTCCTGTATTTAGCCGAATTAAATTTTCTTCGTTTTATTTAAATCTTACAACTTTTGTCTGAGCATTTTTTTCGAAAATACTTAGTTTTCAAAATATTAAGGAATTATCACACATTTCAAACATCCTGTATATATACATCGCAGCCTTTTTGTGGAATCAGCTTTTTCGAAAAAAGGCTAGTCTTTTTACAAAAAGGCTAAAGTAGGATAACCGTCTTTTTGCAAAAAAGCTGCGGCATATACACATATATAAGCTATATATATATACAATATATGCATATATATACTTCATATATAATACATATATATGTCTGCATATACACTGTTAGAAATTTTACTATTTCAGTAACATGTAAAAACGCTTGTGTTTATGAAATAACTGAAAAGTAATAAATAGTTTAACTGAAGACCATGTGATAAATATTAATAAGTATTAGTAGATTCAGTATTATTGTAAAGTGATAATTTCATTTATATATTGTATATATATCAGGAGACGCGGTAGTGTCTCGGCCATGTTCAAAAACTGTATATTTATATGTTGTGTGTATATATATATATATATATATATATTGGTAGAGTATGAACTTAGGAAACGCTATATATTGTATGGACTGGCCATTATTATCAGTTAACGAAAAAAAAGAGTTGCTCATAATCATGATAGGAAGCACAATTCCTATAAAATTCACGAGCAGCTTCTTGATAACTCTATCTCTTCAGTCTTACAACAATGTTAGTATAGTATTGTTATGATATATATAAGTACTTTAATGATCAAATAAATCTATGCGATATTATTGATGTTCATGGCGTAAAGTCGCAATATAATCAAATTTTTTAATAATTTTTAATAATTTTTAATAATTTTTAATAATAACTACACAATATTCTATAGAATAACTTTTTCTATAATTTATCTTCTTTCAGATCATAAAAACGTCATACTCGGCATTTAATGTACTTAAAAAATAAAATATAAATAACTGATGTGTATCTGGACACAGGAGTTAAATAGTTTTTCATCAATTAGTAACATATTAAAGCTTCTTGTTACATATTTATTTTAACTTTCCTTATTCATTATTCTAAAATTACTTTAGCTCAAGTTGTTAGAATAGTAACGCAAACAGATGCATGTGGAATACAATATATATACATTTTACACAAACTAATGAATAATGCATATTTTGATTTTATATACAAGCGGCATAATTTTGGTTTTAGCATATAGTCAAAAAACAGTATAGTAGTCTTTTAGTCTACGCCATATATTGCACCCACATATGGTTGATACATATAATTACCGTGTACACTTATATATATAGTTGGTACTCATGTTGACATTTACTTATTGTTAAAAAGTATCTGAATATTTTATAAATTGTGTGTGTGTATGTGTGTGCCGTTATCTCTCGTAGCTATATTATCTCGTATTTTGCAATACAATGGTTTTGACTTTACATTATAAAAATTTTTACTATGAAAAAGTGTAAAAATTATATTGCATTATTATTTAAAAAAATGGCTATAGCATTTAAATTTTATAATTACATGATGGTCTGCAACTACTACCACATTATAGTAATTTTAAATATAAAATTTTCTTCGTATACGTCATGACGGTAGCGTCTTCAAAATTTTTATTATATTTTTGTTAACGCTAGTTGAAATGACAGATCCTGCTCAAGAGAACTGTTGTTGTTCAATTTTTGCCAACATAATTTGTTTAACATAATTATAATTAATATTGCATTCGTTTTATTGTTGTCAGATGTATCTATGAGAAGAGATTGCGGAATACAATAGTCATTTATATATATATATATTTTTTTTTTCCTTATTCTACTCGTACATATTAATGAAAAAAAAATATATATATATAAATGACTATTGTACTCCGCAATCTCTTCTCATAGATACATCTGACAACAATAAAACGAATGCAATATTAATTATAATTATGTTAAACATGTAGCAAACGAAATGTCAATTTATGTTCACAATCGACGAGATTATCGATATTGGTTCAAACTTATCATTCTATTGTCGTATGATTACGGAAATCATAACTGCTCTCTAAATTGCTGTTAGATGGATATGTATATATGTGTATATGCATGTGTTTTATGTACGTGACTTGGTTAATTGAAATCGATAGTAACAATGGGTCCAACTACTTGGAACGATTTGAAATATAAATCAAGTAATATTAATCAATAGAGGCTGTACAAATTGAGGGTGTGAATGAAATAACCTTCGCAGACACAAACTTAACTATAGCGTAAAAATAAAGTTATACCTAATAAATAAATATTAGGTGTACAAATTAGTTCGGTCCGTTTTTTAAAAAGTGCATTTCGTTTGTTCAAAAATGCATTTAATTCAAAACAAAATGAATGAACAAATTGGTGAGATTCATCAATGCCACACCATTTAATTCCAGCTCTAAAATAGACAGTGCAAAAAAATGAATAATATTATTTATTATATACTCACCATAATTCCTAATTAAATTCTTACATAAAAAGTCAACGTGCAATTCATAAAATATGCATATATTAGGAGTATAAATAAGTGTTTCCGCCGTTTTTTCATCAAAAATTGGGCATTTATTGTGAAAGAACGGTACCTAATGTTTTATTAAAAGTGTTGTCCATCGCTAGCCACTTACTTTTTTCCAACTTTCTGGTAATTGGTGGATTCCACGTCGAAACTACGTTCTTTGTCTTCGACGTCAAATTCACCGTTCTTAAATTTTTGAAACCACTCACGGCAACTTCTCTCACTTAAGGCAACCTCCACCATATGCTTCAAGCAATCGATGCGCCTCAGCTGCAGATTTCTTCAAATTAAACAAGCTCCCGCAAATGACGCTTATTCGGCTCAAAAAAAAACTCGACATTTTCACACGAAAAAAGATATATGATGCTGATACAAAATCACTAACATTTCAAGGTTATGTTGTTGCCAGATGTCCAACCTTAAGATATGACGTTTTACAGCAGACAATTTTAACCATAACATACTGGTGGCGCCATCTTTTGTTAAACGGGGCAAAAACTTATTTATACACTTAATATATATATGTAGTACGATTAATATACATATACGTATTTTCCTAAACACTTGCCATACCTTGATCATGCACATATGATCTGGTACAGAAAAATACCATGAGAAATATATCACACGTTAATTACAATAACTATAACACATCACTTTTATCGCCATACTGGGTTTTGCATTTTTGTGTAATAAAGTAGGAGTTTTTACAGAAAATATGATATTCTTTGTACTTCCGATGAACATGAAAATATATAAATATTTTATTCAATAGGAAACAATATGCATGACCGTGAAGGAGGACATCCCTTAACGATTAGAAGTAGAAAAACTTTTACAATTACAGTTACTACATTATTCATGAAGATGGAAAGAAACATACGCCCCATAATAAATAATTAAACGACTCCATGTCGATTTTTTAATGACTGTAATTGATGGTTGTCAAGACGTTAAAGAATGCAAATCTATATCATGCGTAGTCTATCGGGAGATGTGCTCGGTTACATTTAAATGAAATTTAATCATATAATAATAAAATAACATATTACATCAGTTATAGTATTTGTTAATCCTCTCATTAATACTAGCTAAAATTCTGAGAAATAAAATTTCCTGAAAGAGGTGCACAATAAATATTTATAAATATTTATGCTTTTATAGTCATATTCCCACAAATTATGAACTATACTCCAATTAAATAAAGTCATCCAATTTGTAATATGCGATATCATTGTACACAACTTGTAAGTTAAATAAAATTTATTGCAAGTGGATTGAAATTTATTACAGTCGCATTTGATATTTAATGTATGATTTAAATATTAATTTGTATAGAATTTACTAAAATTATAATTTTACAGTTTATAATATATTATACTATCTGCTAAATTATAACATAAATTCAATTTTTCTTAAACATAAAAGTATAATACATACTATAGGATTTAATTAATATATTTCAAAAAAGATAATTTTCAAAACCATTTTTTAGATGCTTTACATGTAGAAAGAAACTACTTTTGCACAACATTTGATAAATTGTTTGGAAAAGAAGCGATTCAAATATGCAAATGCTTGCTCTAAATTTTTTTATGTACACTCTTGGCGGTATATGGCGACCTGTTGACTGGTCATCAAATGGTGCCAAGCTACTGTATAATATATTTACCTTTATTATAATATCTTCGGAATATTTTTTG
>NW_017275249.1:504389-511756 GCF_001594065.2 Cyphomyrmex costatus
TTTAATGACTGTAATTGATGGTTGTCAAGACGTTAAAGAATGCAAATCTATATCATGCGTAGTCTATCGGGAGATGTGCTCGGTTACATTTAAATGAAATTTAATCATATAATAATAAAATAACATATTACATCAGTTATAGTATTTGTTAATCCTCTCATTAATACTAGCTAAAATTCTGAGAAATAAAATTTCCTGAAAGAGGTGCACAATAAATATTTATAAATATTTATGCTTTTATAGTCATATTCCCACAAATTATGAACTATACTCCAATTAAATAAAGTCATCCAATTTGTAATATGCGATATCATTGTACACAACTTGTAAGTTAAATAAAATTTATTGCAAGTGGATTGAAATTTATTACAGTCGCATTTGATATTTAATGTATGATTTAAATATTAATTTGTATAGAATTTACTAAAATTATAATTTTACAGTTTATAATATATTATACTATCTGCTAAATTATAACATAAATTCAATTTTTCTTAAACATAAAAGTATAATACATACTATAGGATTTAATTAATATATTTCAAAAAAGATAATTTTCAAAACCATTTTTTAGATGCTTTACATGTAGAAAGAAACTACTTTTGCACAACATTTGATAAATTGTTTGGAAAAGAAGCGATTCAAATATGCAAATGCTTGCTCTAAATTTTTTTATGTACACTCTTGGCGGTATATGGCGACCTGTTGACTGGTCATCAAATGGTGCCAAGCTACTGTATAATATATTTACCTTTATTATAATATCTTCGGAATATTTTTTGCTGTTGACTCAATTTATGGATATAATTTTTGTTGTCAATAATGTCAATGATTTTGCCACTAATGCTCTAGTTTTTTTGGGTGTTGTTGCCGTCTGTTGTAAAACGACTGTCGTTGTAGTACGTCGGAATGCAATCATTAATTTAGTGCAAGTATTGCTAAAAGCACCATACAAACCTCGAGATGAAGATGAAGTAGCAATACAAACAAAATTTGATAAATTCATCAGGTGAGTTCATACCTTTATTAAAATGTCCCAATATTAAAATATTAATGTTATTTAAAAGTTTAATTTGTTTACGTATAGTACATACCGTTTTTATATTATCAAAATTTTATCGTCGGTTATGTCAATAACAAATTTAATTATTTTTTATTTTTTCTATGTTTTGTTATCATATGTTTCAGAACGTTCTTATATTTTTACAATTTTACAAAAATATATAGTAATTTTCCATTCTCTGTCTAATAAACTTTTAGAAGAAGTTTCTAATTCTAATATCATTTTAATTTATAGTAATAAATCACGTAACACAGTACAAAATAATTAAATATAATACAAATTATGATTTTAAATTTTGTTAAATTAAAAGTACTATAAAAATAGTTATGAAAGTTGATATAAAATTGCAGATCATGCTCGATAAAATATTCACTTTTGGCAACAAGTTCCATTACAGGCGGTACAATAGGATCAGTATTAAGCGTTATGCAAGGTCACTTTCCTTATCGAATGTGGCTGCCATTTAATTACAATGTATCTTCGATGTTTTGGATTATATCCATTCATCAAATGGTAACTACAATTTTTGCCACCATGATAAATGTTGGTACGGAAACCCTAGTCTTTGGATTGATTTTACAAACATGTGCCCAGTTTGAAATATTTGAAAGTCGTCTTCATAAATTAATAATTAATAAAACAATTAAATATCTGGGACATGCAAGCTGTTTGTCGAATAAAAACGAAACAGGTCTATCGGAGTGCATACGTTATCATCTTAGTATTTACCAGTAAGTCATTTAAGAATTTATTTTTATGTGTATATATTTTTTAAATACACATGTACATATATAGTTAATAGTATACAGAGTGCTCGGTAAGTTTTGACAAAGTATTCGTATGCAAATAGACTAAACTGAGTCGAGAGGTTCTATCATTTTACAATTTTCGAAATAATAAACGAAATATTAATTTCTAAAAGTTACTAAATACTCGAATAAAATTTATAACGAAGTAAATTAAATTAATATCCGCTCAAATAAATTTTCAAATTAAATTTAATATACCTCCCAGGTCAAGAACACATTGAGCTTATACTAGATGTTAGAAATATATATAAATTTATTATAATACCGGTATATACGGACAGTTTCGACTTTACAAAGTCCTCAACAGCCGCAACCGAATACTTTAAAATTAATTTAGTATATTGCGAAGAATATTACAAGTTGGCGTTTCGTCCCGGCTTCCACTACTGGACTCATCAGTAAGGTAATGTAGTGGGAGCCTACCTTAGACGCCTGTTTTAGTTCTTAAATCGAGATTCTATATATACAGATATGCGCGTATTTCAGCACTTGCGAGAAACTTTACGAACATCCATAGACCTCTGCTGGCAAGTCGACGTAGTAATATTCTTCGTAATATTTTTTAAGTAATAGACGTTGAAAAGTTCCCCCAAATTGCGCGCCGAACACAGCCGGTCTTTAAAACGCAACTATAATAATTTGAAATAAACTCCCCTTTAATTATTTCCCCACAATTTGGGGGAACTTTTCAACGTCTATTACTTAAAAAATATTACGAAGAATATTACTACGTCGACTTGCCAGCAGAGGTCTATGGATGTTCGTAAAGTTTCTCGCAAGTGCTGAAATACGCGCATATCTGTATATATAGAATCTCGATTTAAGAACTAAAACAGGCGTCTAAGGTAGGCTCCCACTACATTACCTTACTGATGAGTCCAGTAGTGGAAGCCGGGACGAAACGCCAACTTGTAATATTCTTCGCAATATACTAAATTAATTTTAAAGTATTCGGTTGCGGCTGTTGAGGACTTTGTAAAGTCGAAACTGTCCGTATATACCGGTATTATAATAAATTTATATATATTTCTAACATCTAGTATAAGCTCAATGTGTTCTTGACCTGGGAGGTATATTAAATTTAATTTATAACGAAGAGTTATTTTGAATCTAAAGATATTTTAATTAATTTTCTTTAAAATTAATAAATAATTAATTGTTACAAGTTCGAAAACAGAATATATTATTAAAGTAATTTGATTATACAGCGATCTCGGATATTTCATATAAACTTGAACATGTTCTAAGTCCACATAAAAAATATTATGTAAACCTATCAGTTTCCGAAGTACATTATTATTAAAAATTATAACAAAAATATAAAATGTGTACAAAATAATTTACTTAATTTTAAATTTTAATAGTCTGCCCGTATCAATAAAAGCTTGACATCGATGTAATTTTGAATTTATAACCTTTTTAGAGAAAATCTCTTTATAAATGTGTCCTTATCCATTAACGTGGACGGACGAGACTTTGATGCAAAAGTAAAAATTATTTCTTACTTGCTTTTCACACAGTAAGACGTATAAAATTTGAGTTACAATTTTTAGTAAATAATTATCTTCTTTTATAATGTAAGTGTTCATTATTTGGTTTGTTTTACATTTGTTTCATTATCAATTTTTTGACTTATGCAGTTTCATCCTACATATACAAATTTGACGGCATGATATCAATATATTGGCTCCGTGTATTTTAATTTTGACTAATGGACTGGAAATTTCATTTGGATTAATCTTTCTCGCCTAAAAACGAAGAATGGATTATAACAGGTTTTTTCATCGTTCGAGTAAATTGACTACTACCATCAAACATTGGAGCGATTATAACGTTTCACAAAATTTTGCGACTGTCAGGATGTAATTTATATATTAGAGAATTTGCAATTGTTATAATTTTGACTTTTTTTTTTGCGTCTGTGATATGTAAGCGTATTAATTAGATTGGGGTTTTTTATGCGGCTGAGGATGACTTTGTAAAGTCGAAACGTTCCGAGTTAATTTTATTGATTGTAATAAATTTATTGAATAGTAACAACAAATATAGCTCATTATTTATTTGACCTGAGAAGTATATTTATTTTTTATTATTTCTTACACATTTCATAGTTTTTTAAATAATGTATTTAAGAATTATACGTTTATGTATATTTTTCTGTGATTTCGGTTAACAGAATATTCCGTTAAGGGAATCCTTAAGACAATTAATCATATTAGAAATAGCACTTACACACAGACGATTACGTGTCATTGACACATCACTACATCAATATCTTACTTACGCACGCCACACATATACGTAGATTTTTGT
Source organism: Cyphomyrmex costatus (assembly GCF_001594065.2). NCBI lineage: Eukaryota > Metazoa > Arthropoda > Insecta > Hymenoptera > Formicidae > Cyphomyrmex > Cyphomyrmex costatus. The sequence goes on from NW_017275249.1 coordinate 508,575, forward strand.
ATCGTATTTTTGTATGTTTTAATTAGACATCTAAATCTAATTTTAAGAACTCCACGCTGTTTCTTCATGCAAACTAGAGTCCCTAGAAGTAGAGAATCTGGACATTCAGCAAAACTGCTCTCAAAATGGCGGCAAATATATGTGTGTGTATGTGTTACTGAAGTGATTGTGTTGTACACCCTTGCCGGATACATTCTTTCCCGAATTTAAAAAAATAATGTAGTATGTGATTTATGTTTGAATTTCGCAGGATCTCTGACATATTATCCAACTTTAAAATTCGCACAATATTGTTTTATTGAAATGTTATCGACGTAATACATTATTTTTCGTCTATAATGCAACATTCGAATATTTTCATCGGATGGAAATTATTATTAGGCAATATGTTCCATATCTTAAAACTAATTTTGATGCAAATAAATTTGATTCAATTACTTTTTTAAAAGAAAAATGTATTGTGTTTCATGTGACGCATTAAAAAATTGTCATGATATAAAAAATAAAATAATGATACGTTTTATCCGACTTTGACTTCAAATAGAAAATAATAAAACCCCTTTACCGATTAAAGTATAGAGTCATTCGGGGTAAACGCGCGCACTTTTTGTTTGACGTTTGATTAATTAAAAATGTGCAGCCTTTAATGAACAAAATATGACTCTTTGTAGCTTATTTATTATACTTCTTTAAAAAAATGACAATTTATACCCAATTGTTCTCATATTTTCACAAGATTAAAAATTATCCCGAAGAGACGAATGCGTCCACTTGACCCGTATTGCGGGTAAACGTGCGCATTACTGCGGGGTAAATAAACGCACTTAGGATAAGTGTGCAATCAACATTTTTTAAGCTATTTTTGAGCATTAACTTTAATATAATATACGTTACAGTTTTTCCAGAGATTTTGGTAGAGATATTCTACCAAATGTATATCACATTTAAATCAACATTTTTTATTATAACTAAAATATAACTAAAATATAAAAAATCGGAATCAATATCATTTAGAACAGTCTTGAGGGTAAGTGTGCACATGTGATTGAAGTTATGCTGATATCATTACCATTGAGGTTAGTTTACGCGGCTAGAGACGCAGCTAAGTAGATATACGCATGCGTACACTTGTCCACGTACACTTGACCCAAAGTCAATGTTTTTAAAAACTAAATCTTAGTACTAATAATAGCCAATATAACCTTAAATATTGTTACGCAATATAAACTTACGTTATTATACTATGTATAAAACATGTACACACCTATCTTTTCTTCCTTAATTTGACGTAACACACTTTTCCAGCAATCAAAAATCTATCGATGTTACATGCTGTTTTATAATTATGCGTATATTTATTTGACTACTGTGCATAAAGTTCCAGCTCTACTGTTTAATTTTAACTGGCATGCAAGCGTCACTACTCGGCTGACAGGAACTAACTTCCATCTTCTCCTCCCGTTAAGATATAGACAATTCGCACACTTACCCAATGCGCGCGTTTACCCCGAATGACTCTACAATAGTAAAACTATGACAATGCATGCAATGGTACGATAATTCAAATTATCATCAATATACATACATAATTATATGTATAATAATTTAATTATAATGTAAAAATTATAATGTAAAAATTTTGCATAAAAAATTTATATTTTCCAAAAATCGAGTATTTTATTTTAATAACGAAACTTCCGTCCTTTTACATATGTATAATAGTTCAATTATTATAAATAAAAGCAATAAGCCTTACAGTTCATGTTATGTGTTCTATAGATTTTTAATAGTGAATTTTAAAACACAATCAGTATATTTTACATACATTGCAAATTGCATCATATGTACATACATACACTGAATCTTTGACGAAAAATATATTTCTCAATTTTTTGAGAAATACACGTGTACGTCATTATTTTTGTGGTACTACTATAAATTGCGAGTAGAAGGTATATTTCAATTCTAATTTTCCTTCCGTTCGCGCTGAGTGAGCAAGGTTCCGTATTGGTGCTGCCATTGTGAGGGCACAAGTCACGTGCACCAATCATGCCGAATCCCGAATGTCCAGACTCTCTACTTCTAGAGACTCTAATGCAAAGAGTATAACTAGAGTGGCAAAACCATCCCTGCTTAAAATTTTCTATAAAAAGCTATAGGAACATATAGAGTTTGTATACGTATTTATAGTTTTTAATAGTTTCTACAGTAGCGCACGAGAGCGACTATAGAAGCTCTACAGTTATTAATAAGATTCTATGAGTATAATAATAGAAAACTATTGCGGATTGGGATTTACCGATTCAAAACGCTCATTAAAAACTATAGAATTTTCTTAATAGTTTTCTATAGAAAATTTTAAGCAGGGATAGCAACTCCAATGTACGATGTTTCTTAAATATGGTATGCTAATTGGGGAAATGTTATAGGCGATAGAAAGAGAAAGCAAATAGGATGTCCCTATCTTTATCCTTTTGTTTAATGTGGGGAGTGACAGCGATTGAACCTTTGACTATATACCTCTGGACTGCTAACGGCAGCCATTACTGGAATCCAAGATCTCAGAGCCATCAGGTCCGGAAGTTGGCCAAATCAAGAACTAACTAGCTGCATTTCGAGTAAGAATCGGTACAATCGGGACGCGTATGAGGTATACATATACATTCCTGCAGGAGCAAGTTCAACAAAAGAAAAAGATGTATCATTTTATAAGTTAGATTTTGTGAGATGTGAACTTTATATCTGGAACACTATTTACTTTTTTCCATTCAAGTAATAATAATTTAAACAATTGTGCTTCCATAGGATTCTAATCTTACATTCATATCCATTTTATATTTATTATTATTATAGAGAATATTCTTTATTATTATGTATTTCTAATATATGTATATACCATACATATATACATATATATATTTGTATGGTATACATATATTAGAAATACATAATAATAAAGAATATTCTCTATAATAATAATAAATATAAAATGGATATGAATGTAAGATTAGAATCCTATGGAAGCACAATTGTTTAAATTATTATTACTTGAATGGAAAAAAGTAAATAGTGTTCCAGATGTAAGGTTCACATCTCACAAAATCTAACTTACTTATAAAATGACACATCTTTTTCTTTTGTTGAACTTGCTCCTGCAGGACTGTATATCTCACACGCGTCCC
>NW_017275249.1:512311-513401 GCF_001594065.2 Cyphomyrmex costatus
TATATATATTTGTATGGTATACATATATTAGAAATACATAATAATAAAGAATATTCTCTATAATAATAATAAATATAAAATGGATATGAATGTAAGATTAGAATCCTATGGAAGCACAATTGTTTAAATTATTATTACTTGAATGGAAAAAAGTAAATAGTGTTCCAGATGTAAGGTTCACATCTCACAAAATCTAACTTACTTATAAAATGACACATCTTTTTCTTTTGTTGAACTTGCTGCTGCAGGAATGTATACCTCACACGCGTCCCGATTGTATCGATTCTTACTCGAAATGCAGCTAGTTAATTCTGGATTTTACCAACTTCCGGACCTGGGGGTCTATTCTTGAAAAGAAACGTATACGAAAAATTAGGAAAATACTATAGTATACGTTACATATACTATAGTATTTCCCTAGACTTTCGTATACGTTTCTTTTCAAGAATAAAGCCCCTGATGGCTCTGAGATCTTGGATACACGGTCCTCTCTTTCTATCTTATGGAAAAGGTAGGAAAAGTGGGGGTAACTAGCAGTCCAGGGTATATAGTCAAAGGATTGAACAAGGGTGACGATAGGGACATCCATATATGTAATACTACTATATGGCTAGTGCCTATAAGAGGGAGTGAGAGGAAGCGGTCCCAGAACCACGGTGCGGGAATATATATTTCCCTCTCTTTCTAAGAGTACTTTGATTGTTGTGCGCATGCGTTGGATTAATTGCATCCGCCAATAGGAAAATAGAGTGCGATCAGTGAGATGACGCGAACAGGTTATGCTCGTTATGCTTATTAGATGTGTGCTGTTGTACACAGGCAAAAATGGTCAAGATATGTTATTTATGTGGTAAAAAGCCTAATGCGACTGAAAACATTAGTTTGCATAGGTATGAAATAGGTATTAGTTTGCACTGATTATTATGAAATTTCTGCAAGGGATTGCACTTCTTATATACATAACGGCAATCTTGAAAAAGTTTATTTCATAAAATTAGGATTAATTTATTTATTCCGACTAAACTGACTCTGTTAACTGTAACAAGGTTATACCCTGAAGCGGAATCAATCACTTTTTCCTTCTTCCTTA
>NW_017275249.1:514548-519610 GCF_001594065.2 Cyphomyrmex costatus
CAATCGTAGAAATCGTGTGCCCCTATGCAGGGGGAGGTAAAAGTTACTTTACAAATAAAGTAGGTGCACAGGGGGGAGGGGGATGAGAGTTATTTAAAGGAACTTGATTACCAGTGGCGTAACTGAGTGTATGTGCGCCCCCCCGTAAAATTTTTCAGGCGCCCTTGGTCCACGTCTCAATACTTCACATTTTCATCTTGGCAAAAAGTAAAAAAGTTTTAATAAAATTATATTTATTGGAATCGTTATTAAGTATTATATTAAATTTTAATAAAATTTATATTTAATTATATTAAATCTATATATATTTTTTTTTCACGGGTTGTTTTTAGTTCATAAATTGTAAACACTGATTATAGTGTCTTTGCGCCAACAAAATATAATATTTATCCCTCAGGCTCGAAAAACGTGCTTGTTTGGTCCTCTAGACGGGGGTGAAGGCAGTCATTTTTACCAGCCGAGAGAAAAAGACTCTTCTTTTCCCTATGGATCATTTTGCCCTGGCAAGTCTGGAAAAAAAAGCAATCTTTTTCCCTTGGAAAAATAAGAGCCTTTTGTCTCAGCTGGTAAAAACGAATGCCTTTAACTCCCTGTCTTCAGTGACCCACACAAGTACCTTTTTTGTGCCTGTGGAATAAAAATTATCGTCCATTATTCAGGGCTAAGGCCAGTTTTTATTCGGCTGATATATGATATTTTCATTACTCGCTCTCAACTCGAGCGCCATGGCGCCCACGCTTCAACTCGTGCTGAGTTCATCAGACTCACAGATTTTCGCCCCTTGTCATGAAATATATTACTTTTTATGTAACTATTATGGCGTGCACTGTAGTAAGCCGTTATAATAATAGTGTGCAATATAAACAACTATTATCATTTCTTATTTTTTTTCAAAACCAAAGTCGCTCTCCTCGTAATTCACAATTTTCATCAAGGGACTGGATGGCGCCCCCGGCTTCGGTGCGCCCCCCCGCATTGCGGGGGTTGCGGGGGTGAGATTTACGCCACTGTTGATTACGTACATCAGACCGTTAATCATTCAGTTCATTTTGTTGATACTAAATCCGGTGTACATACGCAAAATATTGAGCGGTTATGACGCGATATGCGTTCTGCTTTATCGCGATTTGGTGTACGAGAAGAACACTACAAACATTATTTAGCAGAATTTATATTTAAAAAACGATGCGATTTTAATGAGAGAATACCGCAATTTTTTCGATTAATGGCTTCTCTATATTCATTAAATAATGTATCGTCAAGTAATGAATAAAATGAGTAAAAATGTACATTGAATAAAATGAATAAATATTAGCAGCAACGGAAGCTTTTATAACCATTTTAATACCATTATGCACGTAAATAGTACGCAGAATATACGCAGAAATAGTACGTTATTTTTAAATCTTTTTTGGTTAATAACTATATAACGAAGGATGAGCGACGGGAATGGTCAATGACCTTGACCTTCTTGAGGGTCAAGGTCAAGGTCACTCGGAAGTCATTTGAGACTGACTGTGTAATTCGAAATATTTACTAAAAATATTTACGATACAAAAATTATACGATTTAATCGATAATACAGGAGGCTTTAGTGATCCTTAAGGTGATGCTGGACCCGCCTGTTTTATCATTACTTACTTAGTTAAAGACTCGTTTCTCTTAATTGCATTTACGGATGGAAAAATCCTTCTGCATAATTAAAGTATCGACAACAATGAATTGCGCTAGCTACATTTCAATACGAAAAACGGAAGAAAATTAAAAACTTACAGTTTCGTTATCGGCTTCTGCAGTCGACTCGACACATTATGTGAGAAGCCGATAACGAAACTGTAAATTTTTTTTCCGTTTTTCGTATTGAAATGTAGCTAGCGCGATTCATTGTTGTCGATACTTTAATTATGCAGAAGGATTTTTCCATCCGTAAATGCAATTAAGAGAAACGAGTCTTTAACTAAGTAAATAATGATAAAACAGGCGGGTCCAGCATCACCTTAAAGAGATGCCGGAGGTCTTATTTCATCGATAAAGCTTGATTAATTTTCCATGACTCATTACTCTTAATTGCAGGGCTGGGTAGTAACTAGTTAAAACGTTAAAAGTTAAAAAGTTAATAACTTTTAACTTAACTTAGTTAATTTTAAATGCGTTAAATTTTAACTTAACTAAGTTACTTTTAAACGGTAACTTTTTAACTATTTTTTAAGTTAAAAATTTTTTTATCTCTTTCAAATATCTTAGAAAAATATTAAGATATAACAAGATTCTAAGACCGGAATTTATAGTCTAAATCTCAAGAAATGTCTTAAGATGCTAATACGGTGCTCTGATTGGTTCATGCACTAGTTTAATATTTTCATTGATAGTTTATTTTTAACTTAAAATGTCGACAACAACTGACACCTACAATTTAATACGAAAAATGAAAGAAAATTAAAGACTTATAGTTTTGTCATCAGCTTTTGCAATCGACTCGTCACAATATGTGCTGCATATAAGAATTCTTGCACATTTAAAATATGAATAGCTATCAGTCTACAAAACCTTCAAAGAACAATATTATGCTTGTAGAAACAATTAAGGTAGGGGCTTTAGAATTAGAGTAAAGAGTCATGAACATTCGTTTGAACACTACAAGTGAAGCTATGAAACCGAGCAGAAATTGTGTCTAACAGTATAGGTATTCGATCTTGCAAGAGATGGCATTGCAATATATTAGATAAGGACAGGTGAATGCGCTTGAGTGAGACATAAATACACAATGCTATATATGGTCTGTATTCTGTTCCTGCACTGTGGACTGCACTAGAATTCTCTTTCTTGATTTCAACAAATATCAAACATATGCATGTATCGTCACTTTAAGTTCCAAAAGTGTACACTAGTTTAGCCACAGAAAACAAACCTCTTATGTAACATAAGAAATAAATGAAAGATGTCGGTATTATCAAATTCGAAATTCAAAAAGTATATACTATCGACCTCGATCAAGTTGGGCCGTCAGTCCAGCATCACCTCAAAGTTTGTATGGAAAATCCGTAGATATCCTGTATAGTCATTTCGTTATGTAGAAAAAAGTACTACTTAAGCATCAAATACACTTCTTATTTTAGTAAATGATAAATGCTGAAATTTTCACACAAATGTTACAATTACTGAAATGCACCATGTTATAAAATATAAATTATAAGTTATCTTTTAAGGGGATGCTAAAGTCGTCCTGTTTTATCACGATTCTATTTGAGGAGAAAGATCCGAATTGGCTTTACGGATTGCAAAATCCTTTCACAGAATAAAAGTACGCACGAAAAGGTATACAGCAAACCCTGATTTCACGAGTAAATCGGAAAAAAATGCACTTTTTCTGACATGTACAGCTGTCACTTGAGGTTAACATTCACTTAAATTTAAATATAAAAGTTTTAGAGATCGCAAATTGCAAATAAGCGTCTTGCAGTATTGAGATGACTTGTACGAACAATCCTGAGTTTGCGGAACCAAGATTAAATGCGTAGAAAAAAATATTTCTTTTCAAATAGAAATCACGATCTATGCGAGGATCGGAACGTCAACAGAACAGAAATTGCGTTTAGAAGTAGTTGCGCCGTCGGCCGCCGTCTTGAAATAGATGGCGTTGTAGAGCATCGGTAAAAATAGGTGTTGAACGTATGATCCTACTTTGCCAGAAAAAGTGAATTTTTTAATTTTTTTCCGATTTTCTCGTGAAATCAGGGTTTGTTGTATACCTTTTCATGCGTACTTTTATACTGTGAAAGGATTTTGCAATCCGTAAAGCCAATTCGGATCTTTCTCCTCAAATAGAATCATGGTAAAAACAGCTGATTTAGCATCGCCTTAAGTTATCTTATAAGAATGTATAAAATAACACAAACCTATGCTAGTTTGGTTGACGACTCATGAATTAATACAAATTAATGAATAAATTAAAACAAATATGACAGGTAATGTGAGTCAACCGCTGGACATAACTTGCGAATAATTTTACATATATACTAAGAAGCTAAGCAACCTTGATTTCGATGACGTTTATAAATTTGCTTATCGTACGTTTCGATTCTTGTTTTGAGTCATTTTCAGCGCATATTGTAATAAAATATAATAGTTCGAACATTCATACTCCTAAAATTATAGACACAACAATCATGAGAAGAGCCCCATATGGGAAATATCAACCATATGGGAAAAATATCAACGATTTACGTCAAAAAATTGTACAGGAATGTAAAGCTATTCCAGCAAATACTTTCCAAATGTTCATTCAGAGTTCCAGAATCGCCTTTATTATTGTTTAGCAAAAAACGGAGAACATTTTGAACATTTGTTATAATAAATGATGATATTTTATACAGTAACTATGCCTTGCTATTTTCTTAAATATCTCCTAAAATAGTGATCGAACAAAAAAATGTTTCCTACAGAAGTTACTTATTTTTTTACGTAGAATAAAATTCTGTAACAAAAAATATACATTTCCATTTAAAAAAATGAATTTGACCTTCAAATTACGTTGAAAACGCCCTCCAAATAAGAAATTGAGTGTTATTCTCTTTCCCTCTCGAAATCATGGAATAAGTTTTTATCTTTTTTTTGTATCCTTTACATTTTTCGAGATAATCAGCTGGAAAGTTTTCAAATGAACACCCTGTATATAAAATTATTCGCAAATTATATCCAGCGGTTGACTCACATTACTTGTCACATTTGGGTAAATATATAGAATAGGGGAGCCTCCCCCGATGATCTTGACCTTGACATATGTTGTCAAGGTCATGACCCTGAGTAACCTCCCGCAGGTTTTAGGTGGCGGTCACAGTCCGTTAAAAAGTTATTAACAAAAAAAGTTTCAAAATTAACGTATCATTTCTGCCATATATGTATTATAACAAGTACTATTTTACATCTCCTTCTGTTTAGAAACGTTAAACTTTCCACGCGAAGTAACTCTCACCTCCCCCAACCCCCTGCGAAGGGGCATACGACTTCCACGATTGTACTGTTGCTATGATTGTACTGTCGGGGCAGACCTCTGTCGACGGTG
>NW_017275249.1:519929-543433 GCF_001594065.2 Cyphomyrmex costatus
CACCGTCGACAGAGGTCTGCCCCGACAGTACAATCATAGCAACAGTACAATCGTGGAAGTCGTATGCCCCTTCGCAGGGGGTTGGGGGAGGTGAGAGTTACTTCGCGTGGAAAGTTTAACGTTTCTAAACACAAGGAGATGTAAAAATAGTAATTGTTATAATACATATATGACAGAAATTATACATTAATATGTATAATTTCCGAGAAATGGTACGTTAATTTTGAAACTTTTTTTGTTAATAACTTTTTAACGGACAGTGACCGCCACCTAAAACCTGCGGGAGGTTTCTCAGGATCATGACCTTGACAACATATGTCAAGGTCAAGATCATCGGGGGGGGCTCCCCTATTCTATATATTTACCCAATATTGAAGGAAATAATAAAATATAACAAAAAAATATCCTTACTTATTGTATGTACTCAGTTTTTATATTATAATATAATGTAACTATTGTATTATACAGGTATATATATATACATATAAATAATTTGTAAGGTAACTTTCCCAATTTTGATCATACATGTAATACAAAATTAACATGGAACAATTCCAGATACGCCAAAGCGGTAAACATCATATTCAATCAAGTGCTCTTCGTTCAGTTCTTTAGTAGTATACTGGTATTGTGCACAAGTGTGTATTACTTGTCAACACATATTAGAGAACTTTCTGCAGCTGCATCTTTCTTAGCATATACCATTTGCATGTTTGTACAAATTTTTTTTTATTGCTGGTCCGGGAACGAAGTAATGCTTAAAGTAACTACCTTGTATACTCCATATAATCCATACAAAATAGTATCCACACAAAACAGATGTATCTTTTACTATTGATTTTGTGAATTAATTGAAAATAACAGACTTTTTGTACAACTCAACTGACATATTTGACAAGATAAATTAACATATGATTTATCAAATAAATTTGAAGTATTCTATATTATTAGGTGCTTGAATTGATTCTCGCTGTCTTTTACTAAAAAAAAAACTTTTATTTTTTTTTTTTACCAAAAAGATACCTGATATTTTATTCACAATATTGTCCATCGAAAGCTATAACCTTTTCCCACTTTTCGAGTAACAAATGGATTCCGCGGTAGAAAAATTCAGATTCTTTCAAGGCGATCACATCTGCCTAGCTGGCTCCCCACTTAACCAGATCTTAATTTAAAAATAGTACAGTCCTCAAGGGCGAATGAGAGTGCAGCGTTGATATTGGTACGCAATTTTAATAAACCTTTATTATTGAATTGAATTCACAAGTATCATTTATTCAATAATGAACAATATAATACGTTTCGACTAATATTAGAGTCATCTTCAGTACATTTCCATATTAAATATAATAAAACAATATTTGTGAGACACGTCACATCGAATTGGCAGATAGGATGTTATAAAGTATTCTGTTGAAAAATAAATTGTACCAATTATTATAAAATTTAATACAAATTCATTATTTAAATTAAGTGACATACCTCACAAATCACAATAAATCTCAAAACCATAAATAAAATTGTGTGGATGTTAAAATCACATAATTATAAATAATACATATTTTTTATTTTTGAAGCAATTTCAATTTAAAACGAACATGACGTTGTTCTGTCATTATCACGACTGAAGTATCATGCTAAGTATAGCATAAAATATTAGAAAAAACAATGAGTGTAAACAAATGTATACGTGGATACAGTGAGTTCCGCCCCACGTGCAACAGTATAATTATAGAAGTTGTATGCATAGCACACACACACTGGCGGGTGCAAGGGGGTGGCCTTTGCCCCCCCCCCCACACCCACACCGTCGACAGAGGTCTGCCCCGACAGTACTATCATAGCAACAGTACAATCGTAGAAGTCGAGGGGGGGGGGGGGGGAGAGTAAAAGTTACTTCGCGTGGAAAGTTCAACGTTTCTGAACAGGGAAAGATGTAGAAGAACAGGTTAAAACCTGTTGGAGGTTACTCAGGGTCATGAACTTGACAACATACGAGTATGTCAAGGTCAAGATCATCGGAGGGTGGTCTCCTTTTGTAAAGGTTTAATATGTAGTATACTAAGAATAATAAGCACATCATAACTTCATTCAAACATTTCTAGCATTAAATTTTCTTGTCGATGAAAATCCTTTTTATTTCTGCCAAGTTTCATGATAATCGGACGTTGGCCACTTTCGGAAGTTCACCTTATTCGTGTAAGGTAAACAATAATAAAATTCTATTTTTTATTGTCACAGGTACATTTATCTTATTATATGATCTTTTCTTGTTACTTTAGTAAAAAATCTATACAAATATATTGTTTATCTGTGGTATTTTATGTTATCTAAAATAAATTAATGTACTTTGAGGCATAATGGCGCACTAATCATGGGGCATAATGGTGCACACCAACGACATATATACATAGACCGAGCATTCTGTTCTTAGCTTGAAGCCGGAAGTTGGCAGTTTAACTAGACCCGTTGCATCTCTTTCTACCTTGAGAGAGAAAGAGAAGCGCTCTTGACAGTCGCAAGTGTAAATAAACAGGTCAGAAAGTGCGATCATAAACATATGAGATAAAATTATTTTATTTTGAAATAATGTTGAAAATATATCAAATTTATTTAAATAATTATTATACAAACCTAATTAGTATAACTAATGATAGTAAAATTTATATTAATATAATCGAGTGATATATTTATCTCAACCTAACCTAACCAATTAACTTAGGCATCATTTATATAACATTCTTCTAAATTTGCTTAGTGAACAACATTTTTTGTCATTTTCGTGTTTCTCTCTGGGATCAACGGAATCAACAATATAATATGAGAAAGGTTATGTGCTCTTGACAATACTAGTCGCAGAAAGTGTAGACCAACGGTACAAGAAGGTTGGTTGGAAAGAATATAACTGAATATACCGCGAGATAAAGTGAGATAACACGGGTCTACTTAAACTGTCAATTTCCGGCTTCAACTCCCACCATAGAAAAGCATGGAAATGCTCGGTCTATGTATATATGTCGTTGGCTCTAGTACATGATTCCGAAAAGTATGTACTAAACCCATGTCACATGTCCGTGACGTTGGCACGTTACCAGGCCCGGATTAAAGAGTTGAGAGGCCCGGGGCTATTTATAACTTTAGGAGGCTTGCGACTTAACCTATGAAATATTACCTCCTGATTCTCTTTTCCACTTAAACGGCGGCAACTTTTAACACGACAAGATAATGGCATTGTAAATTTTCCAAAATCACACACAAACGAACGTTACACTTACGTATATCGCCTATGTGCCCTTACCGCGGCCATGACACAATAGTAACCACGTGACCGTTTTATTCTGACGTTACGCTTCGTAATACATAAGTTTTGGAATCAATTTTTATGCACGGTACATAGGGGAGTTAGCGATCTATAGTGTTATATAAATATCTATGGTTCTAACTCACTTTTAAGCAATATCAATATTAATTTTTTAAAAGTAGACAAGTTTTATGTGGTATTCCATTATACCCCGCATAAATGACATAGTGAGATTATGACACACTCTTACAAAACAATAATTTCGTCCTGTTAACTTGTACTTTTGCAGTAAAACTTAGGTTTTTCTTATAGTAAAGACTCCAAAGAAAATTTAAATATATTCGAAAGTTGATTTATTTATTTTTAATATATTTAAAACTTGAAAAAACTTAACTATAACCATTATACCCCGGGTTCCCCTACTGACCTTTTTCAACAGCGCGAATTAATTCAAGCACCTAATAGATCACAATAAGAGTATTCATTTTGAACATATGAATTTTATTTAATATAATAATGCATATTATACGTGCACGCACGTATACGTATAAAACTACAATAATATCACTAAGATTATTCGATATTATTACATAATAATAACTTTATTTGTATTACATTAAAAGAGTATGAGCATAGCAGACGCTATATATCATATGGATTGGCCATTACTATCGATCGATGAAAAAAAAGGATTGTTGATGATCATGTTACGCAGTACAATTCCTATAAAGTTCACAAGCAGCTTCTTCATAACTTTATCCCTTCAGTCTTATAGCAACGTTAGTATCATTTGGTGTCAAAATAAATATTTGACATAGTATGTCAAAAACATGAAGATATGCTGTTTGATATTATTGATATTTGTCGCGTACGTACGAAAATACAATCGGATTGCACATAAATCTGTAATCTTCTAAATATTAATGTTTTTCTTATTTTTTTCAGATCTTAAAAACGTCATATTCAGTATTTAGCGTTTTGCAAAAGCAAAAGTAAAGTATATATATGTATATATATATATACACATATAAAAGTATATTTGAAAATGATGTATATTGAAGTATAATTTGAATGTAATTTTGAGTATAGCACATCTTTTAGTATTGTTTTTTTTAATATATTAGGAGTATAAATAAGTTTTCGCCGTTTGACAAAAAATGGCGTCACCAGTATGTTATAGAGTCCCTATACTAAGAGTCTGGCCAAGGTTGTCATCCAGCCTATTGGTTTCGACAAAATATGGCAGAGCCAATGAAGTGTCTCGAATTTAATATCTTGGACGCGGTATCATTCAACTAGTAAGAATCATAGAAAGAATAAGAATAGAACAATAATGTAATAAAGCTGTTTTTAACAATTTTTTAATGTGAAAATACAAATATAATTTCAATTAATGTATTCATAAATAAATAATTATATCATTTAATAGCAGCATTATTATTAAACAGCACCAGTTTTATTCAGTTAGTAGGAACAGAACAATGAGATAATAAAGTTGTTTTTAACATTTTATTTAATGTAAAAATACAAATACAAATAAATTTTAATAGTATTCATAAGTAAACATATCCTCTAATTTTTACTTATAAATACATTACTTATAAAATACATTAAAATGATATAAGTAAATTATATCATAGCAGCATGCCTAGTCATAGTTTTACTACTATATGTATAATTCTTATTTTAATATATAAAGTAATCGTCCTTTGTTGCAATCAATTTTTATGCGAAATGTAATATACCGTTTCATTATTTTATCGAATAGTGCAGTACCACATCGATCACATCACGTTTTTGGTTATGTACGACGACGCCATGTTTTGTCGAACTAGACCAAAGAACTAGACCTTGGCCAGACTCTTAGTATAGGGACTCTAGTATGTTATGGTTAAAAATTAAAATTGTCTGCTGTAAAACGTCATATCGTAAGGTTGGACATCTGGCAACAACATAACCTTGAAATATTAGCGATTTTGTATCAGCATCATATATCTTTTTTCGTGTGAAAATGTCGCGTTTTTTTTTAGCCAAATAAGCGTCATTTGCGGGAGCTTCTTTAATTTGAAGAAATCTGCATCGATTGCTTGTAGAAGCATATAGTGAGACTGCCTTAAATGAGAAAAGTTGCCTTGAGTGGTTCCAAAAGTTTAAGAACGGTGAATTTGATGTTGAAAACAAAGAACATAGTTTCGACATTTTTTGTTTTTCCGACGTGAAATCCACCAATTACCAGAAAGATGGGAAAAAATAGTGGCTAGCGATGGACAATACTTCAAATAAAACATTAGGTACCATTCATTTTTGATGAAAAAACGGCGGAAACTTATTTATACACCTAATAGTTTTGATAAATTAGCGATTTTAGATCTTATAATTTTTATTTACTCACGTATTATTTTTACTTCTGATCTTATTCCTTATTTCACTTATTCAAATACTGGCACACGTGAGGTATACACATACTATATGCACGTATATACTAAAAATGTACCCTGATAGGAAAATATTATCAATTTGGGGCTAAATTAGCAAACTTGATCAGATTTTGACTACAATACAAAACCATAGCCATCTGTATCTGCATTTGACTATGAATTTGTCGACAAAGCCTGCACTGACAGAGACTATGCCAGCAAATTGGTGACAGAAACTCAGTAGTCTGCTTGATCAGGTTTTGCTCTCAATCTACCGTCAGATTATACAGGACTTAACTCGATTTCTGCTATCAATCTACTGACATAACATGTCTAGCGGGTTTTGTCACATTTCTGACAGTAATTTGCTGACAATGTCAGATAATACAAATTTTGTATACAATTTGTTGCTTTTCTGCAATCAAAAGATCTGTTTTCCGTAGCTGAACTAGTGCGTAGCACAATTAACACTTACATATAAAGCGCTAATAAAGTGCGCATATAGGTACATTTTACTTTAGCAACTTTAAAAGCGCTTTCGAAATCCGCTATGAAAAACGCATTATAAGCGCATACAATTGCATATAAGCGCAGAAGAAATGCTTTTTTATGTACTTTTAAAGCGTTTTTACGCGCATTATCATTTTTTGATCAATGACTTGAAATTTGCCAATTTATTCGCATGCAATGAAAGCACTGATATGTATATATGGATAGCGAATGCCCTATACCTGCAGCAATGCTAAATTTTTGTGCGGAATAGAAGGGCCGCCATGTTGACTCAGGTGTGTCATTTGAGAAGTGGGGGGAGTGGGGAATGAAGGATAGCGGTTCCGCGGGAGCTTTGAAATCAGTATAAACATAACATTATTGTTTGGTGGCGAATAACGTCGATGATTGCATAAAATGATAATGCAATAAAATGTAAATGTTTGTAAATATCCCGGCAAACGAAAAAGAATTAAAAAGAATTGAAATTTGTAATTCTTTCAATATCATTTTGAACACCTAAGAAGAATATTGAAATGCATTAAAAGTAATTGAAAACGAAAAGTAGGAATTGAATGAATTGACAAGAAGTTTTTCCATGCAAGAATAAATATTGGTTAAACTTATCGCATAACCTCAATAACGTAATTTATTAGCAAATTTCCCTTACCGATAAAGAGTTCTTTGCACCGATGCAGTCTTCTCTGCCTTTTTCCCACAGAAATAGCACTTCATATTGCATTCCAATTTACAAAAACGATCACCAAATCTATAACGGCATACCGAACAGAAAACAGCCTTTTTAATATTAACCGCGCGACATAACATTACGAATGCACCCGACAGATACCGACAATTCCCGAAAATGACACAGTAGAGTAAACATGGCGGCTCTAAGTCGGCACACGAATTGCAGCCCATCCGCTATCCATATTATACATATCAGTGAATGAAAGGGCATAACTGACAGCAATTTTGGGAGGTGCAATCTGACCAGTACTTCAAAAGTGCTTCGCACGCACTGCTGTGCTACGTGGGCTGTACACTGCTGGAACTTAAAATGAGACAAATATATGTTTGATATTTGTTGAAATCAAGAAAGAGAGTTCTAGTACAGTCTAGTGCAGAAACAGAAAACAGACTAAAAATTGGTAGCAGTCTCTACTCTGTAAAATCTGTCTCAGTAGATTTTGCTATCAGAGTATATGAATAACACAATATATAATACATAAAATATTAATGTATTTTAATATAAAAGCAGAAATCATATTAAATTAAATGTTAATTGAATTAAAATAATACAATTTTTTTTATAAGTTACCTATCGACATTCCTTTTGCAGATTACATCCTTTATCAAGAAACAATTCACTTATTATATGACAAGCAAATGTATGAACAGAGTTAGTTTGGAAAGTATTTAGATACATTATATTATGTTATCTTTCTCGTCACAATAATAAGGTATAAGTACAAACTTATACCTTATGCAATAACATAAATTTATCATTTGTAAGAAATACAATCTTGTGTTGAATTGCTACAGACAATATAAAAAGGCATACAAATATTTTATCCGATTTATTATTAAAATGTGTAAAAGACTCCCAATCATGATATAAAGACAAGGGTATGGACATTCAGTAGTAGACCACTGCGCATGCAACAAGCATAATATATGGTTACATTCGGCCAGCCTCAACTATATCCGATGCGATTCGTGTCCGTGAAACATAGTCGTCATTCAATAGCTATATGGAATAACCTTTCTGAGTAGCATCTGTGTACTGTTAATATACTAACGTGAAGATTATGTTTTTATTACAAAAAAAAATGAGCAGTGCAGTAAAAGGATACACGAATTATACTCCGAAAACGGTATATCAAGAAAGCATGTTTAAAATAATTTGTTCAAATTTAGCACGTAAAGATGACGTAGCTTCACTGTTAAAAAAGACATGAAATTTCATGTATCAGGTATGAAACCGGAATTTACCAATAGATGGTCACAGCTGTCAATGTAGTTACCGTCAGAGCACGTCATTGACGCCATTTCCTTGTTCTGACATCTGACA
The DNA here is from genome assembly GCF_001594065.2 of Cyphomyrmex costatus. NCBI lineage: Eukaryota > Metazoa > Arthropoda > Insecta > Hymenoptera > Formicidae > Cyphomyrmex > Cyphomyrmex costatus. The sequence goes on from NW_017275249.1 coordinate 528,211, forward strand.
AAGATTTTCAAATAAACAATCGTGAATTATAAGGCTATAAAGAGTCAAACGCAGTTGATCATGCGAAAAATTAATTTAATCTTACAATTAAAAATACAGTCGAACGTTTCGGTCTGTGATTTAGACCATCTTCAGCGACCAAGTGATAATAAATACAAAGCTCCATATATTCCAAGTTATAATACCAATTGAAAAACAATTATTGTTAATTAACAAAAAGTTTCCGTGCACCAACCAGAGGTAAAAGCATCGTGTGAAGATGTGTAGCAAAATTTTTTAAAAAACAGTAATATGTCTGTGAAAAGACAGTAATAACATATATTATTCTATTAAAAATTATCCAAAGACAATTAAAACAAAAATTTTTAAATATTTAAACACTCACCCCTGTTGGTAGACAAAAACATAATTACACAATTTAAATTCATAATTCCATAAATTTAGACTGACTAAACATATATGTGACCGTATTCATCAGAAGGAAACGATACAATGAGGAACGTTAAATTACTGACAACAAAATAAATTAAAAATAAATGATTAGGTCAAATCATACTGTTGTCAATTTCTCTAAAATATCTATGTACGACCGATCAAGACCTTCTGTGTCAGTTTTTAAATTTAAACCATTGTTTTGAGATTTTATATGTAACATTTCAGAAATGTTTTTTAAAAAATTTTGCTACACATCTTCGCACGATGCTTTTACCTCTGGTTGGTGCACGGAAACTTTTTATTAATTAACAATAATTGTTTTTCAATTGGCATTATAACTTGGAGTATATGGAGCTTTGTATTTATTATCACTTGGTCGCTGAAGATGGTCTAAATCACAGACCGAAACGTTCGACTGTATTTTTAATTGTAAGATTAAATTAATTTTTCGCATGATCAACTGCGTTTGACTCTTTATAGCCTTATAATTCACGATTGTTTATTTGTTTTTAACAAAAAGAGTCTATAACTAGTTTTTATATTAATTATTTAAATTTTTGAAAGATTTTCAACTTGCAACAATACAAGTTTCATACAACGGTATAGACTGTAATAGCGTTGAACATGTCGAATTTTGTGCCTGGAAACTACGATTTGCAGACAGCATTGATTTTCTGTTACCATTTAAAGAAAACTGCTGCAGAATCGCATCGAATGCTTGTCGAAGCTTACGGTGAGCATGCTCTTGATAAATCACAGTGCTTCGAGTGATTTAACAAATTCAAAAGTGGCGATTTTGACGTGAGAACGTGGGAAACCATCGAAATCTGCTAAAACCTGCTAAAACCTGGCGAAACCGTTAATACTGAACGTTACCGACAACAAATGATCAATTTGAATCAAGCTTTGCCTGAAAAACAACCGGAATATCAAAAAAGTCAACACAAAGTGATTTTGTTTCATGATAATGCACCATAGAGTTCCTCTAGTAAGAGTTAAGCCATCAGCGCGTCGCTCGCGATTGGTCAGAAGTTTCGACGCCATGTTTTGGGACCCTACGATTATATTAGTGAGTTAACCTGTACGTGCACAACCAACACATACATAAAATTCTGTACTTCTTTCAAACGCTTCAGCAGATTGAGCAGATTCCAAATGTCAAAGTTAGTTGAAATAAACTGACTCGTTTACTTTGTAAGATCTATGATCGAAGTTTTAAGTATGTTCCGAATTCTGTTTTCTTATCACAAAATTATCATTATTTTCTTTGATTTATTATTAAAAAACACAGAGAATTGAATGTAACTTGGAATTTCTATATGAATACTAATAGTACCTAAACTTAGAATTAGAAAATCATTTCGCTTCAAATCTGGAAATGCTGAACCTTACGCATAAATAAAGAAGATTCACTAAATAAGATTTACTAAATGGTGATAATTTGAAATCTGAAATCGCTTTGCGATGAATGTTTCATTGCAACTACTATAAGATTTTTGTTCAAACTAATAATTATTTACATAAAAAATTTATCACATATGCTATACTGAAGGCTTCAAAACAAAAAGAAAGATTTCGAATATAAACTCATTCTATGCAATGAAGTTTTTATTTTGAAATCTGCAATGTTTATGTGATATACTAATAAATTGTAAGATACCTGTTAAAATTAATAGATATTTACGTCAAATTATTCATTACCTATTTCAAATTAAAGACCCACAAACATTCTCTACAGAGTTCATATGCTTGAAATCTGATAGTGGTAATGTAAATTTCATCAAATAAAGAACAAAGAAAGTTTAATAACCTAAGCTAGATTTGAGATATAAACTCAATGTGTACGATGAAAGTTTTGTATTATGCTAATAGAATATCATCTAAGAGAAACAATAGCATCTGCACTAGCCAATTCCTATATGATAACTCTCATTCTGTTCACTTTCGAATTCATTCGTAATATTTTTAATTCAGTTTGTGCCAATTTCTATGTATAGACAGTATGTATACATATTTGCCTTTATTTGTAACGAATTCATAACTTTGGAGAAAGTGTAACTTGAGACTGCATTAACCACGTATGTTTTGCTGTAAATTTAGCATAACATTTTATTTCTAGGTTATGCTGGTTTCTTAAAATTAGAATTATACAGAATACATAAATTACGAATTTCTATTTTACCATTGTACATCAAAATTTTGAAAAAGAGGAATTAAAACTGTTTTGTTTCTTTCGATATAAACAATAAACATCTGCATTTAAAAATCACGTATAAATCAAATACGACGACGTTCACACTTCATAACAGTATATTAACATTAATTCAAATGTACATCATATATTATAATGTGTATACTCTCTAACTGCGTCCTTTCGGTCTATTGAGAAATTTCATTAAAAGTGATTTCTTCTTTATTACATTACGAATATGCAGTTTCAATCTTCGCGCGTCGGGTGGTCCCAGAAAATGGCGGCTTCCGGCTGATGGCTTAACTCTTACTAGAGGAACTCTAATGCACCATCACACACAGCAAAACTGGTCAAGGAAACGATTGAGGCGTTTGGTTGGGAAATACTTACACATGCGGCTTGCTCACCAGACTTGGCTCCGTCCGATTACTACTTATTTGCATCAATGGGACACGCACTTGCTCAGCAGCGCTTCACTTTTTACGAAGATGTACGAAAATGGCTAGATGACTGGTTTGCCTCAAAAGAGCAACAATTTTTTTTGGCGTGGCATCCACAAATTGTCAGCCAGGTGGGAAAAATGTATAGCTAGCGATGGGCAATATTTCGAATAAAATATTTTTTATCATTTTTATGCAATAAACGTGTATTTTCTATTAAAAAATTCCGGTTTCATATTTACATACCTGATAAATGTAACGGAAGCAAATTTCAACCAGGTACATTGAAGTCGTTAAATCTAAGTTATTTGTAATTTTATGCTCATTATTGTGACAACATTGAACGATTTTAATGTACCTGCTTGAAATTTGCTTCTGTGAAATTATGTGTAAAAATTAATGTAGATATTTTTAACAGTGTTGTTAACAATTTGATTGGTTAGGGGTACGTTCCAAAATGCAAGTCTGTAAGAAATAAACTAAGATCTCCCAGTCGGGCTGTGTGGCTCCGCGGCAAGACGGTGACTCGCTAACTCGAGTAACATTTTGTTCTTGTTATTTATCGAATATTGAACAAGGATCGAAGACACTCCGAGTTGACAGATACGAGTTTTGGAACGCAATCTAGTAAGCGTGAACATACTCACACGAACATACGCTTATCTTTATATTATGCACCTATAACCTAATATATCATATGTATTGTAACATACTCACAAACAATGGCACTTTTTGTAGCGTTTTTTAATTTGGGTAAATATAACAAATAGGGGAGACAACCGTGATGATCTTGACCTTAACATATGTTATTAAGGTCATGACCTTGATTAATCTCCAACAGGTTTTAGCCGTTGCTCGTTATTCGTTAGAAAGTCAAAACGAAAAAGGTTCTGTTATATAAAACAAAAATTCAATGCTTTAAAAACAAATATTCGATAATTGTTCATTATAAGGGACTCAGCCTCGACCTTGACCTTGACCTATAATCTTGAGTGATCTTTATATAAGAGAAATTTTGAACACAATCATATTTCGATGAAAAAACTAACCTAATTATACCAGAAGGTTTGTGGGTTATCGCCGTGTCTTTCTTCATTATTAATGGCAACGTTTCGTGAACCATATCGTTCACTCCATCAGAGCGAGGAGTGCGCTGATACGAGGAGTATCAGCGCACTCTTCGCCCTGGTGAAGTGAACGATATGGTTCACGAAATGTTGGCATTAATAATGAAGAAAGACACGGCGATAACCCGCAAACCTTCTGGTATAATTGAAGAAAATACCTGTGAAAGCCTCAAAAGCGTAACTAACCTAATCTAACCCTGCGACCAGCATGGAAGTATGCTCGTCTACCCCTCTGCAACTCACCACTGGCGCGCGTTTGCTAAGATTTTAGTTATTTTTGTCATGAAGACAGGCCGCATAATGGCCGAAGGCGTGGAACGCAAGTTGTTTATTTTGCAGGTCACGGGGGACCATAATATTATTTTGTAATTAGATATAGCATAGTAAGCAATATAGTAGTAAGTTAGTATTAAGAAATATACCATTACCGACGGTCGGTAAAGCCGAGATTTAGTTTTTTTGCAAGCGGGGAAACCGCGAATAGATTTAGGCCATTCCATATAGGAAATTGGCGCAATAATAAAGATTAAAGACGGGATCCGTTAGATTTATTATTGTTTTGTATAGGAAGTTTCAACTTCCCGTACGATTTTGACGAAATTAGAAATATCTTATGGATTTATCTTTAAATTAATGCCTGCTCACGCGCAGGACCGATGGGACTACGGGGGCCCATAATAATCATATTTTTTAGGGATGGTTTCTAAACCCATCAACCAACTTGTTGAAACTTAGAATACTCTATGGATATACGTTAAGATTGATGCATGCCAAAGCGCGGATCGATGGGACTACGGGGGCTCATAATAAGTACGTTTTTTTGGGATAAGTCGTATACCGTCAAGTCGATTTTAATAAAAGTATGTATGAGACAAGTATAATGTATGCGGATTAAAATGTATATGATAAAACGTAAATATATTTTATGATTATGGTGTTTCCCATATTAAAAGCTATGAGGGATACATGTATGAGTGAGAATACGTGGGTACATACACGAAGCGAGCTGCGCAAACAGAGCATGCGTGAATAGAGAGTATATAAGGCGGTGTTAGGAGGAAAACAAGGCTTGTTCCTGGTTGTTCTTTGTTAACAACGAAAGAGATAGGAAGTTGGTAGCTACGCATTGGAAACGTAAGATAGAGGCTGTAGGATATTGCGAAATTAGTCGAGCGACCTTAGATCGATACAATCCGTAGGCGTTACGGACGACTAAGCGCGGTAGTAAGTCTAGAATATTATAGACGTAAGATACGGAGGGTCAAGTGAATCTGTACTGTACAAATGGACTTTGTTATATATTTTAATAAATCAATTGTTGTGTTTTCAAAACCTGTGTGACTTATTTGTGCATCGCCGTTATCAACACTTTAATCCTTCGTACTTGGCGATCAAAGAACGTGGAGACCAATAATAGTGAATGCTCACTGCTATTGGATGATCTAAAAGAATATACCAATAGCAGTGAGCGCTCACGGATCCGCTCCGCAACAGTTGAGTCTGCTGAACGTGATCAATATGAGCGGAAAAGATATCGGAGGGCAAAAGAGATAGGCTGAGAAATTAATATATGAAAAATAAAATAACAAATATATTCTGTAGACTTGATAACAACGATTCTGTGAATTGTATTATATGTGATCTTGTATAATGCAAATTATCGAGCCTAATTATTCAGGCCTTGACATCCGTAACGAAAATAATAGAATGTAATTGTATACGCGTCAATTCGGTAACCGTACTAATTTTGACAATAACCTGAACTATCGAATTTACTGAATAATGAAGTGACTAACACAAATAATCATGCTCGATAAAAAACCTATGGTTGATAGACAATGAATTCGCAAAACAGTAAGGAGTAAAGCTAATAAAGCAGAAATTGCGATATAATAGATGTTTCTACTCGATATCTATCAGAATATATCTACAAACGTTTCGACTTCGATCGGATCATTCTCAATATGTTACAATAAAGACGCAATTAAAATCGTTATCATCTATGAGGTGAACAATACGTACGTTCGTGTTCTTCGTGCTTTGAGTCAGTTAATTAAAAAGTCGGATTGTGTGTATAAAATTTGGTATTCTACAAATAATCGTGAGCAAAAGAAATTATTAAAAAAATTAACAATAGGGGAAGTATGCCTGTTGTGGGCACGCTCCGGTTGTGGGCACCCCTTCGCAATTTCGGAAAACAATCATACGCCACTGGTCTGAGTATTGTAAACGGTGTTTGTTGACATTACACAGTTTTCTTATTGATAGCGAAACGAATACATTCATTTGCGTAGTAGCTGTGACCATAACAAGAATACGGTGAAATAAATAAACCGTAAAGTAATTTCGACTCTGTTCCAAGTGCGATAAATCGGCGATAATTTTGATTTTCTCTCTATTTATTGTGGTTTTCTGTCATATTTTTCCATTTTATGCGGATTTTTCAAGGGTGCCCACAACCGGGTACAAATTTCTTTTGGACCAAAAATTGTCACTTCGCTAAATATTTCATAACATTTTTCTAGTTGAAGCAATCAGTTTAGATCTTTCACTGACAGTTAGCTAAGGACCCTAGCTTTCTATTGGTTACATACTTTTTGCATAATATGCAATTGATCATAAGTTATGAGCAAAAAATGAAACGGTGCCCACAACCGGCATACTTCCCCTATATTTAAAAACAACACAAACACACATATGATAGTGTATCTTGTCATTTATATCTGTTGATAATCCGTTAAAGAGATAAAAATATATATAAAAGTAGTAACCAGTATAATAAAGGTAGTCCATATCATCACATAGAAATATTAAAATTAAAGCGAGTTTGCAGAAGTATACAAACGACTAATCTCAACCATGCCAAATAACGCAATGTCAGAAAGGAAAACACATACTAGTCCCGGAGAATCTAGGACAGAAAGGATAAATATTAGAAAGGAAAAAAAGAATGTATCATGTTAGAATACATATCTGGTAGTGAATCCGTGTCGTTTTGTTTGTTTATTCCATGTTTTTGTTTCTTTATGTGCATTATTTCAGATATTAATCTTTTATTGTATGCAGGTTCTATGTCTAATGTCTATACTTTGTCCCATTTAAAGTTATGATTCATCTCAATGCGGTGGTTAGAAATGACCGAAGGAGACTTAGAGATTTTATTGATATCTGAAATATGCTCATGCACTCTCGTTTTTAACTATCTTTTCGTTTGGTAACATAACTCGCGTCACAATCATCACATGATATTTTGTAAATCACATTCTGACTGCACGCTTGTTCCAGCTTATTCTTACCTCTTTTTATGAAATTTTTTAGTGTGTTATAGGAATGGTGAAAACCAGTTTGCAATTAAATATATTGACAATCGATTTAAATCTTTCAGAAATTGCATTGACGTAAGGAATAGTGAAAAACTTTTTCATATTAATCTTGTTGTTAGAAATATTATTAATATGAAATTTGATTCTATTCTTAATCGTTGGAAAAATGAAAGGTAACGGGTATCCATTATTTAAAAATATGTTAATGGCATCAATTAAATCGTTTTGCTAAAACATCGGATGACACAAACGAAATATTTTATCTACAACTCCATAGATTACACCTCTTTTGTAACACAGTCGATGGTTAGAGTAAAAGTTAAGGAATCTGTCAGAAAAGGTTGCCTTACGATATCCATCGAAGATGAGACTTTGCTCGTTTGTAATTAACATAGTATCCAGAAAACTTATTTTACCATCATTAGTAAACCTCCATAGTAAACTGCAGTCTATTATGTAACGAATTAAAAATATCTAAGATGTCATTAATGCTTTCAGGCGGAGAATAATGTCATCCACATATAACGATAATAAAATGACAAGTTATGTGGCAATCTTTGTATCGCAATTTCTTCAAAAATCTTGCATAACCATATCAGCGACGACCGGTGATAAGGGTGTGACTCCATAGATGTCCCAAAACCTAAAGTTTATATAATCTTATATTTAGAATAAATCTTTACCTGCCGATTATAACTGCGAAGATGCTATAGCGCCATAGTATTTGACACTAAACCGACGTTATTGTCTTTTATTAACGGCAACCCCAACGTTAGATTGTTTTCGTTGACAGAGAATGAGTTCTAAAGCATTCGAACGTGACGGACACGTTTCGATTCGGGTGTTATGCGTTATTCGGGTATATGCGTTCGTTCGACCTGACGCGCGTTCTTGCGACGTGTAGACGCAGGCACCCGGTGTCCGAGTGAGATACGCCATTTTCGCGGGCATTACATTATTTTCGACTTTATATATCTCTCAAAAGACGTGATCTAGCCATATCGACCTCCGTCTACAACTTCGATAAGGATTGCTAGTTTTCAGAAATATATGTGACCGAAATTTTATATTGAAATGACATATATAATAGTATGAATATCCTTGAAAACTTTCATTATCACTGATATAATTTAGAAATATAATTCCGGATATTTGTTGCAAGATACTCGTTTTTAGAATTTAAATGGCAATAATATATTGTAAATATACGAGGTGTGTTAAAAAAAAAGGTGACTTTTCAAATTTCGCGGGCTACGTATGTACATTCGATTTTCGAATTTTTTGTTGTTGTGTTGATACACATGTCCTCAACATATGTTGACATTATCAGCTGTTTTGCATGTTTAGTTTGTTTTTCACAGATATAAAAGTTAGACGTGTTTGGTGTGCTTGGCGATTTTTTACTATCAAAAAAATTGGATCAAAGAATCTGTATTAAGTTATTTGTGTGAAAAATAAAATTAAGTACTCTAACGTACTTAAAATGTTGACTGCGGCATTTGGCGAGTCTACTTTCAGCAAAAAAAGTGTTTATAAGTGGTACAAGCTCTTCACAGAAGGTCGAGAAGATGTTAATGACAATACCCGCCTTGGACGTCAAATGTGAAGGTTTTGCTCACTGTTTTCTTCGATTACAATGGCGTGGTGCATCGTGAGTTCTTGTCACAAGGTCGTACGGTCAATAAGGAATATTACCTATAAGTTATGCGCCGTTTGCGTGAAGCAATACGAAAAAAACTCCCGGAATTGTGGAACAACCAATCATGGATATTGCACCACGATAATGCGCCAGCTCACACGTCGTTGCTTGTTCGTAATTTTTTGGCCAAAAACAACACCATAATCCATACCTCAGTCACCGTATTCACCGGACTTGCCCCCCTGTGACTTTTTCTTGTTCCCAAAACTGAAAAGACCCATGAAAGGACGGAGATTTGAGGAGATAAAGACCGCATCGCTGAAAGAGCTCGAGGCCATACCAAAAAGCGCATATCAGAAGTGCTTCGAGGATTGGAAAAAGCGCTGGCACAAGTGTATAATATCTTAGGGGGATTACTTTGAAGGGGACAATATAGATATTGATGAATAAATAAATATTTTTCGAGAAAAATAAAGTCACCTTTTTTTTTAACACACCTCGTACATTAAGAATATTTATACTTAATGCAAACAAAATTTAAATATGTGTATTATAATATAAATTAATTCTCTTATCTTAGTATTATACATGAATTTCGTTCATCTATTTCCGATTACACAATTAAATCTATCTACAAATTGAACTATAACTTAAAAATATCGGCAAATATACTGATTAAGTAAAAAATGTAACACCACTCTAGTTCTACTTCTAAAATAGATGATGAAAAATAGATAATATCATTATTACTAAAATTAAGCAACACTAACCATATTTAATTTCTAATTAAATTCCTACATTAGAAAATTAATGTACAATTAATATATATATATATATGTATATATATATGACAAATATACATACATGTGTTTTCTCAAACATTTACCATATCTTGTAAATGTATAAAGTAGTAACTTGAAAAATCTATCAGAAGTTTATTACACATCACTTTTGTCACTACACTGGCTCTCGTATTTATATGTAATAAAGTGAGAGGCTTACGGAAAATATGATATTTCTTGTATTATACTTCTAATAGATAAGAAAATATACAAATATTTTATTCAATAGGAAACAACATGCGTGATCGTGAAGATATCTCTCGATGGTTGGAAGCAGGAAAGCCTTTACAATTATGGTTACTATATTATTCATAAGAACGCAAAAGCATGCACTCCATAATAAATGATTAAATGACTTCATGTCGATTTTTTAATGACCGTAATTGATGGTACTGCAATTGACAAAACGTTGAAGAATCAACTGTACATAGTCTATTGCAAAACGTGCTCGGTTACATTTAAATGAAATTTAATGACACGATAATAAAATAACATATTACATCAGTGTTAGTATTTGTTAATTTTGTAATTTATTATTAGGTAAAATTCTGATTTCCGAAAAAAGTGTGTAGTAAATATTTATGAATACTATTTTAATAATATTGTATTCACACGAATCATATACTGTATGGTAAATAAGTTGTCATCCAATTTGCAATCCGTGATGTAATCATTGTACGCAATTTGTAAATTAAATAAAAAAAGTTATTGCAAGCGAACATTTGATATTCAAAATGTGATTTAAACATAGAGTATAAGACCGCCCAAGAGTGCGCATCGCTCAAGAAATCCCATTGACCTTTACGACAAAACTATTAGATCGCAACAGCTGTATTTCACACAAAACTATGTTTTTTTGATTTGCCAATCTGTGTATAAAAAATCCTTCTGATCGTTGCAGCAATAAAAAGATGTTTTAAATTTTGTAATTTTGACTATTTTCTTTGTATTTTTTTTATGATTAAATTGATCAATTTCTACATTAAATTTGTGAATTTGTACTATTTATACTATATGCATGCTTTGTATTTAATGATGTTTATTTAACATCTGTAATAATTTTTGTATAGTTATATTAAAAATAAAAAGTAACACGATCGCAGAGTTCGCACTTAAATAGATCCTAAAGACGATTAATCATATCTATTGAAAATAATACACACAAACGATTATGTGTCATTGACACATCACTACATCAATAGTCTCACTTAAGCACGTCACATATATACTATAGTACATAAATTTTCGTATCGTAATTACGTTTTAATCTAAATCCAATTTTAAGAACCCCACACTGTTTCTTCATGCAAATTACTTGCCTGTGGACTATTATTTCGTAAATACAGATCGCATAACTTCTATATGAAGTAAATATTGTCTCGTATAACGACGTGACAGCTCTGAAAAAAAGAAGGTAAAATAGAACTTATAATCTTGAAATTTTTTGTCATTTTCAGCATAGATTCTACCTCACAGGCACGTATTAATGTATACACTTTAATCATGGAAAAGGATTTTCAAGTCTGTGAATGACAAACAAAGTATTTATAATAATTAGATAAATAGATACAAAAATTTTATGCCAGAGATCCGGGTTCGATTCCTGGCTGAGGTATAATAATATATATTTTTCGCAATATAAATTAATTATTTACAGATTTTTAATATATCATTCATAGATTTTAATATGTTATTCAACATTATTAAGATCCAAGATGCTATGAACATCAGAATTGTTAAATTATTAGTCAATTTTAGCTCGTGATAGTACTGCGGTAGTTTATTAAAAATTATATGGTTTAGTCGATAATACAGACAACTTTAGAATCCTCCTAAGAGAATGTGGAGCTGTCTGTATTACCGAATGATATAAAAACGAGTGATAGTATTAAACTGATACTTGACAAACTTTTAATTAAAAGTGTAAAGAATGATATAAGCACAACTTTACTCCAAACTCGAATCCATGTACAAGTTATATAGACTCAAAGAAAAAATGCGCACTCTTGGGGCTAGGGGTTTATTCTATTTTAATTTGTATCATTTACCAAAGGTATAATCCACTTTGTAAAATATTTATATACTACCTACTAAACTAAATTCAATTTTTCTCAAACATAATATATTCGGTTTTAATTAATATATTATATATTTGAAAAAGTATAATTTTCAAAATGTTTTAACCACTTTTTTTTATATTTTACATGTAGAAAGGAGTTTCTATACTTTTGCACAACATTCGATAAGTTGTTTAAAAAAAAGATTTGATCCAAATATGCAAATACTTTCTCTAAATTTTTTAATATATACCGTTGGCGGTATATGGCGACCTGTTGAGTGGTCATCAAATGGTGCCAAGCTGCTGTATAACGTATTTACCTTTATTATAATATTTTCGGAATACTTTTTGATGTTAACGCAATTTTTGGATATAATTTTCGTTGTCAATAATGTCGATGATTTTGCTACTAATACTCTAATGTTTTTGAGTATTGTGGCCGTTTGTTGTAAAACTACTGTCATTGTGGTACGTCGGAATGCAATCATTAACTTAGTGCAATTATTACTGAAAGCACCATACAAACCTCAAGACGAAGATGAAGTAGCAATACAAACAAAATTTGATAAATTCATCAGGTGAGTTCGTATAAACGTCTCAATATTAAAATATTGATATTAATTATTGCAAAATATGTATACAAAAATTTAGCTTTTTTGCGTTCACAAGTACTATTTTTATTTTGTCCAGATTTTATCAGTACGGATTATTTTTATAACAAATTATATAAATCCTTTACTTATTACTACATTTTGTTGATCATATAAATATTTTAGAGCATACTTACGCAGGTAGCAAACACACGTCATTTAGGTATCAAGTTTTGGTCAATTACTGACCATAGCTGACATCTTAATGAAGTCTTAATGACGTTCTAATATCCCAATTATTGACGTCATTGCGAGGACATTATTTTGACGTCATATTAAGATATTTCCAAGCAACAATAAATTAATTAAGAAGGTGTGTTCCAAAATTAACTGCCAGTATTGAAAACCTATAGTGCTCGTGACGTAAACTATAAATTTTCAGTACTAACAGTCAATTTTGGAACACAGCCAGAGTCTCACTAGCAAGCTGACGTCATGTAATGACGTCATAACATCGGTTGTTCAATTTTTGGTTACTTGACGTCATTCCTACCAACATAATCAGAATTTGACGTCAAAATAACGTGAGTTTGCTATCTGGGAATTAGTTGAAAAAGTTTCCTATTCTATTATAATATTAGTTGCTTTCTATTTACTCCGATTCTCAGATAATTCTCACTTGTGACGTCATTACTGTTGTAAGAAATCTGTATTACCTACATTATCTGTATTCACGCGCCCTTAATAAAAGCGCCACTTTGTGAGCTTAACATATTACTGGTGTTTCTATAATAAATCACTATCTGTGTTTGGCTTTCGCCACGAACGGACGTGGCGACGTTCTTCTAACCCGTCTTAATTTAATAGGTTATGGGCCCAGAACCGCGTGTTAATTATAATTACTCAATAGGATTAAGTGAGTACAGATACATATTGAACGGAGAGTCATAAAACTGCATCCATAATACGTATTAGTATAAAGTTCACAAATACGTGTGTGTTGCGAAGATTTTTTTGCTGCCTTTGATGTTGATATAAGCGATCGAGAATTTTCTATCGACGTCTTCTAATATAACCTCTCGTTATGGCTTTAAGTGGAGAGTCGTGGTTGTCCATAAGTAAACTTCGAGGTGCCGAAAATTATCATACGTGGTCAATGGCCATGCGTGCGATGCTGGATCTCAATGGTCTTGAAAAATGCATCGTTACTGGTGATGACGGAAAAGCGGACACAGAGAAGCAAAAGAAAGCCAAAGGAAGAATTCTGTTCAGTGTATCGACAAATCACTGTATGTACACGTAGAGAATTCTAGAAATGCAGCTGAAGTGTGGGATAAGCTCGAGAAACTATTTCAAAATACGGATACCACGCATAAAATCAGATTAATACAAATTGATTAATATACGTCTTGAAAACTGCGAGTCAATGTCCGATTATGTAAGTCAAATTTCAGGAGCTGCCAATAAGTTGAATAATATTGGACTCAATATTGGAGATGAATAGGTTGGTGCAATTATATGCTGGCTGATCTCGCGGAAGAATTCAAACGTTTGACGATGGGCTTCGAAGGCAATGGAATAAAGACAACGTCGGATGCTGTTAAAACGAAACTCATTGACACGGCATATCAAAAGAAATCTTATCAAGCCTTTCTCGGTAGAAATACGACAAAGGATAAAAAATCAAAGAGCTCCGATGTCGAAACGCCAAAATGTTACAAATGCGGCAAGAAGGGTCACAAGTCGAATCAATGCAGGTACGCTAAAGATTTCAAGACTAACAAGAAAGAAAAGACGGTAGATTTCGATGATAAGTCGGACAAAACAGGTAAAGACAAAAAGGAAAGTATAATGCGTGGTCTACAATGGGCAGTAATAGTAGTGGATGAAGCAGTAAGACGTCGCAGTAAGCTGGTTTTTCGGTATTATAGGGCGTAGAGTAAGTCCGTAAGCAAAATGGTTGAAATCTATTTCTTACATCTACTCTCTTACTCTCAATCAATGAGAACTCACAATCAGTAGCATTCATATAGTAAAGAAAACGCGCGCAAGAAGCTAGTGCTGTTTTTGCATGCTATAACCTAAATGAAAGCATAGATACACCAAATTGAGCAAAAATTCAAATTGCTCTGGCCACATCTGAATATACCGGAAAAATTCTTCGTGATCAGTTATCATCAACTCGCGCGAAATAGGTTAAGGTTAAACCACTTATGTGAACCTGGCACCCGACTTCAAGAAAAAAAATTCTTTTTTTTTTATTGGATAGAGCTAGGTTTGTACCCGATTGTACCACCGTTCTCTTCGTTTGTACCTCAAGGGGTTGAGAGAAAAAAAAATTTTTTTAAAAGTTAGCACCCCACTTTGAGATATTCAAATTTTCCAAACGCCATTAGATTCAGAATCGTTTGTACTCGTTTGTACCGCAGTTCGTTTCGTTTGTACCCTCAAGGGGGTGGTTGTACCGAATTTTTAAAACAGGGGTGAGCGCTAACTTCGCCAATTTTGAAGATATCTTCAATCTGCAAACGGGTGCTGTTTCTGCATCGCCCGTGGACGTTTGTACCACCGTCGGTT
>NW_017275249.1:544065-562651 GCF_001594065.2 Cyphomyrmex costatus
GATACACCAAATTGAGCAAAAATTCAAATTGCTCTGGCCACATCCGAATATACCGGAAAAATTCTTCGTGATCAGTTATCATCAACTCGCGCGAAATAGGTTAAGGTTGAAACCTATATGTTTGCGCCTGTTCACAGGTCGTGCCCACCATCTTCGACCAATAATAGACCTCTTCGTCTGAATAATGCGCAATTGCAATATTAGGAGCTAATTCCATAACATCATAAATAATGTAACAAATCCAATTTCTTGCCAATCCATAATTATGGATATAAAGGATAACGCTCTTTCGTTATTGTCGGCTGTAAGTCATTGTAGACACTCAGGCGTAAAGAGACTTAAATCCTACAGCCTACTTCTAATGTCGAAAATAAAGCAACGCAAAATCGAAATAGTTGGTATATAGATAGCGGCGCGTCACAGTATATGACGTCTAACTCAAATTGGTTAAGTGAATTGAAATCTACATCAGTGACAGAAATTGTTATTGCCAATAATCATAAAATGGCTGTCTCAGGATCTGGGAAAGTTGTTCTCAGGGTGAACGAGGATGTCAACGTAAAGGATGTTCTACATGTTCCGGAATTGTCGACAAACATACTTTCAGTCAATCAAATGGTAAAAAATGGAAATACCATAGTATTTGATGCTCTATTTTTGGCAAAAATGGAAATTGTCTAGTCAAGGTAAAACCATCTGGTGGAGTATATCATCTTTCAAGTATCATTTCACCGTGTATGCTATCTATCACCGGCGACAGCGCGATAACTTGGCATCGTCGACTAGCCCATGTCACTTGTGCAAAATGCGTCACAACCATGGTGATTTGTGCAAAATGCGTGATGGCGCAGTAGATGGAGTAAATTTTACTGATAGCATTGAAGAGGTTATGCGATGCGAAATTTGTATACAAGGCAAACATGTTAGACTTCCATTTAAGGCTTCTGGAAAAAGGGCAAAGCATACCTTGGATCTAATTCATTCAGATATCTGTGGAACGATGGAAAATGCTTCGATTGGAGGAGCCAGGTATCTTTTAACGTTTATAGACGATTTTTCACGAAAAGTTTTTGTTTATTTTTTAAGGCCAAAATCTGAAGTACTGAAGCGATTCAAAGAATTCAAGAAGCTTGTTGAGATCCAAACCGAGAGAAAACTAAAAGCAATCAGGACAGATGATGGGACTGAATATTGCAGCAAGGATTTTGAAAAATTCTGCAGAAATGAAGGCGTACATCACCAAACGTCGAACACATACACTCCTCAGCAAAATGGAATTGCAGAGCGTATGAACCGTACGCTAATAGAGAGAGCTAAATGTATGCTTTTCGATGCTAAGCTAGATAAAAGCTATTGGGCCGAAGCCATCAATATGGCGGCATATGTGGTCAACAGATGTGTCAACTCGATACTAGATGGTAAGACGCCAGAACAAATGCGGACCGGAAATAAGACGGATGTAAGTAATCTTAGGATATTCGGTTCCGAAGTAATGGTTCATGTTCCAAAATAAAAGCGGTTAAAATGGGACTCCAAATCAACCAAATTAATATTTGTCGGGTATAGTTATGGTACTAAAGGTTATCGCTGTATTGATTCCAACACAAAAAAGCTTGTTATCAGTAGAGATGTCAAATTTCTTGAAAAACAACAAGCGATTTCAACGACCATGAACGTTGAGGAAAATGCTGATTCAGAGATGATGCGTCCACAACAGAAGATATTCAGTCAGAGAGAGAGCAAGATAGTAACTCGGAAGAGGACTCATTCGCATCTGTCAACGAAGGAATATCAAGTGACGAGCTTGATAAAACTTTAACACCTCCACAGGGATTAAGAAGATCGTCTCGTGTTCCGAAGCCTAGAAACTTCGATGATTACAAACAATAAATTGAATAAAGGCCAAATGATGGTCAAGCAAGATTTAGGTTGCTACAATAATGTGTGAATTTATTTACCACGTATGTAGTCTTCTTTAATCGCGCGCCGAAATATTTTCAGTCTTTTACAAACGCAACTCTAAATAACTATCGTAGTAATATCACTAGTTAAATTGACACGCAATTTAACGATATTTGATGCTTATAGCATCTTATTAGATCTTAATAATATTATATAGAACTATGTTCACATAGTTTCTATGTAAATACAATTCTATATACATGTTGATACAACGCTGCTTATAAATATTACAAAATCAAAGACTACAGAACTGATTCATATGACATATCGTATAATATTATTATCGATGATTACATTACGTATCTAGCGATGGGTAATGAAGAAGATGACCCTTTAACACTGAAGGAAGCGCTAGACCGAAGTCATAACTCAAAATGGAGAGTGGCTATTAATGAAGAGCTAAATTCGATTCAAGACAATTGTACTTGGAAACTCGTAAATTTACCTCCTAATAAAAAGGCTATCAAATGCAAATGGATTTTTAAAACCAAACGCAATGGAGATGGAGAGATAGTGCGACACAAGGCCAGACTTATTGCAAAAGGGTGCTCGCAAAGATATGGCACTGATTACAATGAAACGTACTTGCCTGTGGCGAAATATTTATCGATTCGATATTTGATAGCACTTGCTGCCAAGCGCGGATTAAAAATAGATCAAATGGACGCGATTACTGCCTTTCTTCTAGGAGATTTGTCCGAAGAAATCTACATGGAACCACCAGAGGGATTCAATCACGAAGAAGGCAAAGTATGTCGACTTAATAAAACGATCTATGATTTAAAGCAGAGCAGTCGTGAATGGAACAAGAAACTTGGCAAAAAACTTAAGGATTTTGGACTCATTCAATCACGAGAGCGGATTTATGTATTTACTACAACCAAGATGCAACGCTAATATTGGCGATCTACGTAGATGATATTTTGATTTTTTGGTCTGATGCAAAAATCAAAGATCAATTGAAGAAATTTCTTTGTGCAGTATTCAAGTTGAAGGATATGGGTATTGCCAGCAGCTGCGTTGGACTCCGAATCACTTATGAATCTGATGGAATATATTTGGATCAAACAGAATATATAAAGAGAATTCTTGAGAAATTTAACATGGCTGTCTGCAAACGAGCTGCAACTCCAAGCGATTCAAACTAGAGATTATCTATCGAGATGTCCGCAGTCAGTAAAGAGGAGAAGCGAGAGCTCAAAAATGTACCGTATCAGGCTGTTGGAAGCTTGTTATATTTGGCGCAAAACACGAGATCAAACACATAGACGTGCGACATCACTACATTCGTGAGAAGGTTTCAAATAAAGTCATCGAATTAAAATACATCCCAAGCGAAGAGATGACCGCAGATAGTTTGACGAAGGCAGTTCATGATCCGAAACATACTTCTTGCGCGCGTAGAGCAGGTCTTAGTTTATAAAAGATTAGAAATGTTATATTTGTTAAAATTACTGGGATCGGGATCCGAAATTATAGTCCTTCTTCTTTCTACTAGAGTTCTTTTCAATTTGTTCTATTTTATTATTATTAAACAATTACACATTACTTTTCAGTTTTAAACCGATACACGCTACGAGCTGCTTTATACGTTAGCTTTATACGTTATCCTTCCGAGTTCTGATATCTTCCTTCTGTGTTATCTTGCTCTCGCAGCAATCGCCCTCTCCTCGCATTACAAGTGTCGCTCTCTATCCGCATACACTTATATTACTACGCATAGTCGCACACTCGTATCGCACTCTAAATACATGAATTCACATTACTTAACAATATTGTTCCTTAACATTTTTTAAACTGAATTGCATTGCGGGGATTTTTTTTTACAAAACATTTTATGTTGTTTTTTTTGTGTACTCACAATTCAGTATTACTCAATTTCCTCATCAATATAATTTCTAATATTTAATAAGTGAGGGTGTTGTAAGAAATCTGTATTACCTACATTATCTGTATTCACGCGCTCCTAGTAAAAGCGCCACTTTGTGAGATTAACATACATATATTGTTACGCCTCGCCGACACGTACGACGTATCACTCGCGCGTGTTTGCGGAAATAAGGAGAACTCGCAGTTAAAGAAGGAACAAGAACACGTTTATTGTAACAACACAAAAAGGAACACAATGAGAAACGATATATAATCTAGTGAGAGAGATCACGTCTCATGTCCGCGCGCGAAGACAGCTCTTAGTAGTCTCAGTCAAATCTGTCAAACAACGACGATCGCGTTGCTAGGCAACCAAAGTAAGCAAGTAGTGACGTCATTAATCTGAGTATTTTATACTCAGCTCACTTCAGACTCAGTTTCACTTGTGTGTAAATGGAAAGCAACCATTATCATAAACCATTTTAAATTAACGTAATAATTTGCACAATACATGTATAAAATAATTAATATATTGAGTGTACAAATAAGTTTTAAAGCGTTTTTTGTGTAACCCATAATTCAAACTCAGAATTCAAATATTTTTGCGCTCTTTTGATACGTGATGGCGCTTAATATGTACTATTAAAAAAAAAATTGACTTTTTTTTCACACAATTGGAAACTTAACTTCACAATTAAATGGTTTTTAAATTATGAGCCACAAGCAATCTATTCGACACTACGTTCGATACGAATTTCATCAAGGAAAAAGCGTTGCTAAAGCATATGAATCAATTATTTATTCTGTTCTTGGAGACAATGTTGTACCCAAAAGTATGTATGAGTTTTAGTTTAGGCGATTTAAAGAGGATGATTTTGACGTTAAAGAATGTAGTGGTGCTCCTCAGAAGGTTACAGACAATCAATTGCAAGCATTACTCAATCAAAACTCATGTCAAACACAAAGAGAACTTGCACAGCAACTTAGAGTAACTCAATAAGATGTATCAATTTGTTTACGGCAGATGGGAAAAATTCTGAAGGAAGGAAAATGGGCGCCGCATGTAAAAAAATGATCGTCTTGAGAAGTGTTTGAATCTGTACAATAAAGAGCATAGAAAATCTTTCTTGTGGAAAATCGTGACTAATGATGAAAAGTGGATTTTTTACGATAATCCTAAAAACAAAAAACATTATTTGGATCCAAAACAACCCACTACATCAACATCAAAACGCAACATTCACAGCAGCAAAGTTATGCTATGTATCTGGTGAGATATGAAGGGTGTGCTATGTTTTGAGCTGCTCTACCCGAATGAAACGGTTAACAGTGATCGCTACAGTCAACATTTGATTCATTTAAATCAAGACATCAAACGAAATCGTCCATTTCCTGGCAAAGGAAAACGTCCCGTAAAATTGCTTCATGAAAACGATAAGCCTTATGTTGATAAATCTGTAAAGGAAACGTTGCTAGCGCTTAATTGGGAAATTCTATCGCACCCGGCGTATAGCTCAGACATAGTCTCTTCAGATTATCATTTATTCCGGTCAATGCAAAATACCTTGTCCGGTGTACACTTTCGAGCATTTGAAGAAGTGTGAAAATGGGTGAATAATTTTATTGTATCGAAAGACGAAACTTTTTTCGCTTCTGGAAAGCTGTCCGAAAGATGGCTAAAGGTCATAGATAATGACGGGGATTATTTTGATAATTAAATGTGTTTTCGTTTCTAAATAAATAAATATTAAATTTTGTTAAAAATGCTTTAAAACTTATATGTATACACCTAATAATATATATACATATATACAGTAATTATTAAGTCTCCAACTTAATTCTCGATTTTTTTTACCAAGTTATGATGTAAAATTATAAATGAACGAATATTAACCTAGTCAAAGCAATCCTCTTCATTTTCCACACATTTTCATTAGATAACTGTCGGATTCCACTTCGGAAAAAAGGTAATTGTTTTGAGTCAATGAATTCTATGATGAAAAAAATTGAAATTGCCATCACGAAATCTTTAGAACTACTTTTTATGTGTATCGAACGACACAGAGTGTCCGCTTAAAGCTGAGCAAATCATTTCTTAAGCTTCAGCATTTTTCTTGAGCAAATGCGAAAAAAAGACAATGCTTCAAATGCTACTTTTCGAACAAAATAGTCATTACTACTATTTTTTGAGGTTATATTTGCAGCACCCCGACACTTATTATACTTTATTTTAAAGCTTAAGGATGACACTTCAAAATGATTATCTGTAAAGAAAAAGATTCAAATAAATAAGTTCTGTAGTCGATTAATATAGGGGCCGAAAATTAAGTGGTAGACTTAATATAAATTTTATGATTATAAATTAAATTATTTTAAAAGTATAAATAATAATAAAAGTTTATATAAAATTTCATATTGATTCTATGTTTGCAGATCATGCTCGATAAAATATTCACTTTTAGCAACAAGTTCCGTTACAGGTACTACGATAGGATCAGTATTAAACGTTATGCAAGGTCATCTACCTTATCGAATATGGCTGCCATGTAATTATAATGTATCTGTGATGTTTTGGATTATATCCACTCATCAGATTATAACTTTAATTTTTGCCACTCTGATAAATGTTGGCACGGAAACGTTAGTCTTCGGATTGATTTTGCAAACGTGTGCTCAGTTTGAAATATTCGAAAATCGCCTACATAAATTAATAATTAATAAAACAGTCAAATATCTAGGACGCGCAAGCTCTTTATTAAATGAAGACAAAACAGAACTATCGGAATGCATACGTCATCATCTCAGTATTTACAAGTAAGTCACGTAAGAATTCGTGTCTATGCATATATGCTTACGTTGTAAGTATATACGAGGTGTGTACAAAAAGTCCGTGCACTCGGTTTACCAAAAATCTAAATTAAATTATTCTGTAACGGGGATGTGGTCACCCTCGAAGTACTCTTCCCTTGACAGAATGCATTTGGTTCAACGCTTCTTCTATTCCTAAAAGCAGTGCTGTATGTCTTCCTTTATCAGTCTCTTTAGGAGCTTTGTCGTTTCTCGTTTTATGGTATCAACATCCACAAAATATTCACCTTGCATGATATTTTTTACTTTAGGGAACAGATTGAAGTCACAGGGTGCTACATCAGGTGAATAGGGAGGGTGGTCCATGGTAGCAATATTACTTTTGGCCAAAAACTCGCGCGTAATGAACACGGCGTACGAAGGTGCATTGTCCTGATGCAGAATCCATGAGTTCTCCGCTCACAATTCGGGTCATGTACATCGAACATTTTCGAACACATGGTACATATTTCAGTAATACAGCACGAGTTTTGCTTCATTTAAGTTGACATATGTACATTCGTGTTAGGAATTTGAAAATAATAATATTGTGGGAAGGAAACATATCGTTATTTGAATTGTAACAGTCCTTTGTCTAACTTGACTTTCCACGTGAAGCAACTCTCACCCCCCTCCCCCCTGCAAGAGGCGCACAATTTCTGTACTGTTGTGCACGTAGGTTTCGACTTTCCATGCGAAGCGAAAGCTATCTCACAAACAATTGGATTAGGTTATTTTTAACAGTAGTGGAGCCCCCCGCAGGGGGGAAGGGGGTGAGAGTTGCTTCGCGTGGAAAGTTTAACATTTCTAAACAGGGGGAGGAGGTGTAGAATAGTGCTTAACATCATATATGTATAGCAGAAATTGTACGTTATTTTTAAAACTTTTTTTGTTAATAACTTTTTAACGAATAACGAGCGACGGGAACGGTCAATGACCTTCTTGAGGGTCAAGGTCAAGGTCATTCGGAAGTCATTTAAGGCTGATGAAGTAAAGGGGAAGTTTTACCTTAACTTTTATACTAAGGACACGTGACGCTTCCCCCGAGAGGTTGCACCACTGTACAAGCTTACAGCGCCACATCGGCAGAATAAAATTCAGAGCATGAACTTTTTGTACACACCTCGTAATTTGTATATGAACAATTCCTGAGAAAATCGGATAAGAATTTACCTCACATCTTTTAAACTGCTTGATACGTTTGTTATATTAGGTAAATATACACCATTTAAATAATGTGTGAGCTTAAAAAATGTTTTCATTGAAGTTTTTTTACATAGAAGTTTGTATAGAACTGAGCATTCGCTTTACTTTGAAGTTAAATATCTCCGATTTGAATTATCGTAAAATAATGAGCCAAAGACGATTTTAAAGGGGAAATTAAGTGCTTTTATAATATTATGTGAATGTGTTTAAAACGTTAATAACTTTTATTGTTATTAACAATGTAAATGTTAATAATATTTTATTACCAAAAACTATTATTTATGAAAGTTTGAAAAAAATATGGTTAAATTCCTTGTTCAATTGTATACAAAATATATTTAACAACACTTTAAAGAACTGAATACAAAAAACAAATAAATTCCTAATAATCGAGGACAAGTGAGAGTTCAAACGTGGTTGTTGGTACGTAGGTATAAAGTGAAGCAGAGTTGTTAGAAAATCCTTTATTCAACAATATTCTTCCATCGACGTTTAAGACGTTTCAACTTCAATTTGAGTCATCTTCAGCAATCATTTAACAATCTAATTTGTTGTGACTTACTTACACAATATACAATAAAGAGATTGTTAAATGATTGCTGAAGATGACTCAAATTGAAGTCGAAACGTCCTAAACGTTGATGGAAGAATATTGTTGAATAAAGGATTTTCTAACAATTCCGCTTCACTTTATACCTACGTACCAACAACCACGTTTGAACTCTCACTTGCCCTGGATTATTAGGAATTTATTTGTTTTTTGAATCAAGAGAGTCCGAAAGAAGATTTTCTTTTTATTGTTGAACTGAATACATATATATTCACTTTTATATAATTTCATTGTTATTCACGCACTAAAGAGAATCCGAACAAAGGATTTGTAGTTGACTTTTTTTTCAAATAAATAGATTTTACACACGATTAACCTATGCTGGCTCGCATTGGCTTTTGATATTTATTTAATAAATAATTGTTACAAGCTCAAAATATATTTGACACATTTTCAAAGTAATTCAATTATATATTAGGTAATTGAATTAATTCTCGTTGTTGACCGAGAGAGGTCAGTATCAATATGGCCGAAAGTGACTGCTTATGTATATGAAAGTACTATCAGTAAGCTCTAATAATAACCATATTATATAACAATATTAAATGATTTTGTAACGACCGTATATTGTCAAACAAACAAGGAAAGAATATACCGCCTATAACGGTCAAAGCTAAATCAAGGTGCTTATTATAATTATGCGTGAATTTTATATACTACATATTATGTAGTCCCCCCATAATTGCGCGCTGATAACATTCAGACATAACGCATAAATACTACAGTAGTAATATCACCAATTTTTACTTGATTAATTACGATTGAATATGAAAATTTTTCGTAATATAAAAGATTAAATTTAAGATCTAACTATTTACGGAATTTTAATTTATCATCTTCATATTTGTTGGGCTATTTTGAGTAAATAACTAGCACAGATTAATTATACAATATAAAGTGATTTATTACGATTGCTCAAGTAAGTTATAAGTTTGAAATCAGACGTTACAAATTATGCACAAAGGCTTTCGAGCGAGAGAGTAGTTCTGAAGCTTGGAAGGTAAAGAAAGGGGGCGCACGTATCACGTAACTCCATGAACAAAATAGAGAGGAAGCAAAACGATTAACAAAACTGAACAGACTGAATATCATACAAAACGTAATTGACGTTAGATCGCATTTTTCTTAACACTCCCACTCGAGCTAATTATCAATAGTATTATACTAAATTTAACTGATTCCGATTAAATTCAAAATCTCGCGTGACAAAGGCTTTGTCAAAATATCAGCAAGTTGCATTTTAGATGATACATGTTTTACATCTATTAGTCCTCTTATAAACAGATCGCGTACATAATGAAATTTAACGTCTATATGCTTTGATCTTTTATAAAAAATAGGATTCTGAATCAATTTTTCAGCTGCCGCATTGTCACAATGCAGTGTAGTTGGATTATGTTGTTCAATTCCAATGTCCTTGAGTAATTGTCGAAACCACGAGACATCCTTGGCTGCATCATGGGCTGATACGTATTCTGCATCTGTTGTGGAAGTCGCTACTATACTTTGTTTCCTGGAAGACCAAGCTACAGGTCCATTGTTTAATATAAGTACAACTCTACTAGTACTTTTACGAGTGTCTGGGCATGAAGCATAGTCTGCATCTGAATATGCTGTCAGTTGATTAGAGTTGACATCAGTTCCATCATATACTATCCCCAGATTTAATGTTGACTTCAAATATCTTAGTATTTGTTTCGCTGCTGTCCAATGTTCGTTTGATGGTGTTTCAAGAAACCTGCTTAATAAGTTTACAGCATATGAAATATCGGGTCTCGTTCCGATTGAGAGATACATAAGAGAGCCAATTAATTGTCGATATGGAACGTCAGCAATTGTGCCTGGATTTCCATCTTCGTTCAAGTTGCGTTTTAATTTGACGTTCGGATCAATAGGAATCTTAATTCCATTACAGTCTAACATCTTGAATTTTTCAAGTATTTGTTTTGTGTAAGCTGCTTGTGATAACTTAAGTTTCTTCAATTTGCGATCATGCAAAATTTCAATGCCAAGATAGCATACTGCATTTGAGCAGTTAATTTCAAAGTTGTGTCGCAATGCATTTAGCAATTCTTCAATTTTTGATTTCGAACAGCCTGTTACCAAGCCATCATCAACATATAATGCCATAAATAGTTCATCACCAGTATATACACATGGATCCGCATGTGATGGTTTCAAGCCAAACCGTCGGACGAATTCGTCGATTTTTGAGTGCCATTGTCTAGGAGCTTGTTTGAGTCCATACAGACTTTTATTTAATTTACATATTTTTCCTGATCCATCATCCAGTCCTTCTGGTTGCTCCATATAAACGGTTTCATCGAGGTCTCCATATAAGAAGGCTGTTTTAACATCCAGTTGATAGACTTCATAATCCTTGGCAGTTGCAATTGATAATAGTGTACGAATAGAGTCGAATCTTGCAACAGGCGAAAACGTTTCTGAGTAGTCTACTCCAGCTTTTTGCGAACATCCTTTGGCTACCAAGCGTGCCTTGAATCGATCGATAGAACCATCCGGTTTCGTTTTTAATCGAAAGACCCACTTGTTCTTTATTAGTTTTCGACCTTCAGGTGGTTTGACCAGAGTCCAGGTATTGTTTTGGATTAACGAATCATATTCCATCTTCATGGCTGACTCCCACTGATCTTTGTGGGGTCCTGATTTAGCTTCAGCAACTGTATTTGGAATTACAACATTTGCTAAGAAGGCTTTTGCAGCAATTGTTATGTTAGAAGAGACATGACTCCGTGTACGGTTTGCAATGCATTCATTAAATTTGTTTTCCTTTGACTTGTTGCGCGTCCGTTTTGCAATACTGTTGCCATCTTCATTAGAGTCATCACTTGCTGTTAAGTACGTGTCAGATTGATTTCCAATATCACTTTGTGAGTCGTTATCTGAAGTTCCGACACTTGTGATGTTATCTTCATGAATGTCATTTGTTGTTTCAACTATAACAGCTTGTTGCTTGGTTTTAGATTCAACTATTTTTACATCTCGACTTACAATAACTTTCTGAGTTCCACGCTGCCAAACACGATATGCCTTTTGTTTTGATGCATAGCCGACCAGCACCATCTCTTGACTCTTTTTCTCAAATTTTCCTTGTTTTTCGTTGATCAAGGTGTATGCTTTGCTTCCGATGATACGCAAATATGAAACATTTGGCTTTTTACCATTCCACAATTCAGAAGGAGTTCTTCCATCCAGTCTCTCCAGTGGAATTAGATTTCTCAGATGTGCAGCTGTGTGAACGGCTTCACCCCATAATCCTTGAGGAAGTTCAGCTCCAGCCATCATTGTTCTAGCCATTTCAACAATAGTCCTGTTCTGGCGTTCTGCACGACCGTTTTGTTCGGGACAGTACGGAGTTGAGAGTTCGTGTACAATAGAATGTTCTCTTAGTATCTTTTTCATATCATTTCCAATGAATTCTTTTGCGTTGTCTGAACGTACACGCCTAATTTTATGTCCAGCTGCATTGACTTCAGCAATAACATCTCGCATACAATCAACAATTTCGGCTTTTGATTTTATTGTGTACACAAAAACCATGCCTGTACAATCATCAACAAAAAGTGCCATGAATCTGGCTTTGCCAAATGACTCAGTCGACATCGGACCACATATATCAAAATGTAAGAGTTCACCTGGTTCACCAGATCGAGTATTTGAGTCGTTGAAAGGTTTTCGACATTGCTTGCCAAAAATGCATGCCTCACAGAATTTATCGACTTTACTTGTAGACTTGTCAATCACTTGCATACCATCTACAGCCGAACCATTAGCCATTTGTCGAATTATCTTGTAGTTGACATGACCAAATCTTTCATGCCATACCTGTTCATTGACTGCTTCTACAGCTACATTTGCTGATGCGTTAATAATCGTCTCAAAATCCATTGAATAGAGACCATCCGATATACGAATGCCGTAGGCGATAACATTTTTGTTGGAAACTAGCTTAATTCCTGTTTTACTCAACAAAGCATCAACACCGTTGTCAGCTGCTACGCCTACACTCAATAGATTTTTGCCTATGTCAGGTACAAATAAAACGTTACATAGCTTATTCTGTACCTTTCGACCATCAACTGTTGCGATCACGTCGACACTTCCTTGTCCAGTAGCATAAATTATTTGATTGTTTCCGACTGTAACTCCAAATTGTCCTTTCTGAAGTGGTTTGAAGTTGTACATCCAATCACGCCGATGTGTCATGTGATGTGTTGCTCCTGAGTCTGCGTACCATTTATCTTGTGCCAATTTTTGAATCAAACTGTTTGCCATTACAAATGCTTGTCCAGACGCTATTGACGCTGTGGATTTCTCTTGTTCTTTCGCTTGCTCAGCCTTAAATTTTCGACAATCACGCTTGATGTGTCCAATTTTCTTACAATGAAAACAAGTTCGTTGTTCTTTCTTCTTCGAATTCTTGTTTGACTGATTTTTAGCCTGCGTTACCAGAGCGTCGCCTGTATTTGTTTCAGTAGTAACACTGGATACATTTGCCTCAATTATCATTAGTTACTCTCTTAATTTATCAAAAGTGAGTGTTACGCCAGTGGCTGTTTGTATATAATAACTCGACCTGAAACTATCAAATCGTGGTGGTAAATCATTGATTAATTTAGCAACCATACCTGATTCTGAGAGTTCCTCGCCGGCTGTCTTTAACTTTTGACGAATTACGGCCAATTGAGCACAATAACTGGCAATGCTTTGACCATCTTTGTACTTCATTCGATGAAATTCTTGATTGAGTAAATACTTATTCTCATTTGATTTCGCTTCATAGATTGACATAATCTTGAGCCATACTTTCCGTGCAGTATCACAATCTCGAATTGTTGTATGGTCGTCATCAGACAGTGCACATGTAAGTATTCGTTGAGCCTTACCGTCTAACTTCATCCATGTCTCGGCATCTTTCTCACTACCAACTCCTGTTGGACACTTAACTGTGTCATCGACATGACCTGTCGCACCAATACTTTTCAGGCATGAAAGCGCTTCATACTTCCAGCGCTGATAAGTCTCCTTGGTCAACGTTGGCAATTTAAAATCTTCCGTGTTCATCTTGCAATGCAACACAAAGAAAGACCGCTTACAGAATCGTAACCTCAAAATCAACTTTAGCAAGCTAGTCACCAATTACTTCTGCACTAGTACCGTGCTGGGCCCATAACCTGTTGGGCTATTTTGAGTAAATAACTAGCACAGATTAATTATACAATATAAAGTGATTTATTACGATTGCTCAAGTAAGTTATAAGTTTGAAATCAGACGTTACAAAGTATGCACAAAGGCTTTCGAGCGAGACAGTAGTTCTGAAGCGCGGAAGGTAAAGAAAGGGGGCGCACGTATCACGTGACTCCATGAACAAAATAGAGAGGAAGCAAAACGATTAAAAACTGAACAGACTGAATATCATACAAAACGTAATTGACGTTAGATCGCATTTTTCTTAACAATATTCAATCGTAATTAATCAAGTAAAAATTGGTGATATTACTACTGTAGTATTTATGCGTTATGGGGGGATTACATATGTAGTATATAAAATTCACGCATAATTATAATAAGCACCTTGATCTAGCTTTGACCGTTATAGGCGGTATATCAATATACAACATTTGATCGGATGCAAAACATTTTTTTGTCGCATTAAAAATGTTGGGTTTCGTACCAAAAAAGAGCATTTGCAGGAAGCGTTACTTTCTGTTTTAACCTCAAGAAATCTGCTGCTGAAAGTCATCGTTTGCTAATGGAGGCTTATGGAGAGCATGCTCTGTTTTATACAGATTGGTTTAAAAACAACTTACAGAGATTGGTTTTGGAGATTAAAAAACAACTATTTTGGCGTGAATGACAAAGAGCGCCCAGCCGAAAAAATTTGAAGATAAAGAATTGAAGGCATTACTTCAAAAAGATTCATGTCAGACGCTCAAAAAGTTGTCGAAAACATTAAATGTTGAACAAATAAATAATAAGAGGGGAAAGAGCCAACAATGTAACATAAATAATAAAAAGAGATAAGGGCAATGAGCCAATAATTTCGTTAAAATCTTTTAAATTAATCTAATATATATTGCGAAGAATATCACGTAATTATAGCGTTTCGTCCCAATTTCCACTATTGGACTCATCAGTAAGGCATTATAGTGGAAGCCTACCTTAGACGCCTGTTTAAGTTATTAAATCGAGATTCTATATATACAGATATACGCGTATCAAAGCACTAGCAAGAATTATTGCGAATATCTATAGACCTCTGATGGCGGGTCGACGTAGTAATATTCTTCGCAATATTTAAAGTAATATATGTAATTCCCCTCCCACCCCCCAACTTGCGCGCCGAACAATCGTCGGTCTTGAAACGCAACTCTAATAATCTGAAATAACGTCCCCTTAATATACTTGTAATTTTAAACGCATTATTTTCATATAAAAAGAATAAAACGGCTAATGAGAGTAAAATCGCTGTTAGTGTTGCGAACTTATAATAAAAAATGATATATTTAATAGTATTTAAAATTAATAAATACATTATTATACTAAACGTTTCGGCTTGCATCCGAGCCATCCTCAGTAGTAAATTCGCAAATTAAAACAATGATAAGGCCATGGACAAGTAGGAAAGTGGTCACTCTCATCGTCAACAATCAATACCACATGGTTGGTAGGTCATGTGCAATCGACTAGACGAAAATCTAAGTAAAAATGAAAATTAAAGACTGTGATTGAAGACAAAAATGAAAAAAAAACACTCACCCACAAATCCATGGTTAATAAGATCGAATTATAACAAAAGAATCATTGACAATAGTCAAAAAAAACAACAAAATAATATAAAATAATGGTCAAAAGATAAAAATCCGAAGATGACATTGTGGTGGTCAGGATTTAAATGAAATAACTGAAACAGGAAAATTCTGTAAGGAGCAAGGACATATCGATCTATCTCGCAGTAAACCTCGATAAACACACAATAACCAATAGTGTCATAAATAAAGTTATAAGCGCACGCGCATAAACAATGATACAACAATCGATATAATTCTTCCAATCAGATCACAGAGATAACAAAGATAAATCGAAGTCATAATACATCAAAAATTTAAAATAAAAATTATCGAAGTTCATTAAGTATAGAAACATAAGAATGGTGCAAAAATTCAGTGTCTGATTGTAAATTCAAGCTGTGATTTTATAAATTGATATGTAACATTTCTGCTATTCGTCTTTTAAATAAATATCTTTCAGTGTCTACAATCTCTACATTGTTCTAGTCAAAATCGTGATCAAATTTAATTCTATGTTTAGTAACTACTGAGAAATTGCCGCTAGTCTTTCTAATATCATTCTTATGTTCCTTAATACGAGTATTTAATGTGCGCTTAGTCTGTCCCACGTATGTAGCGTCACAATCCTTACAATGTATTCTATATACGACATTCTTTTTCGACATCCTGCCCAAACTGTGCTTTAATGACACAATTTAACTTGTTAAGTCTAAAAAAGCCATATTAACATTAAAATCTTTTAATAAGCGTTTGAGTCTACAAGAGACTCCTGCAACAAAAGAAAACGAGAACCAAAATTTTGGAGGTTCATCAGCAGTAGAAATAGGCCGGTCAGTTTGTCTCAAAGTTTTCTTATTAAGGAGAGATTTTAGGCGTTCATTGACTACATTAAAAACCAAATCCACCGGATATTATTAAGTAAAGTTTCAATAACAGCAATAATATTTTTCTTATGAAATTTTGGATTCGATAACAAGAAAGCTCTATCAACTAACCCCATAATCGTGCCTTTTTTTTGGGAAAGGGGATGTTGGGATAGGAAGTTTAAATATCTACCGGAATACGTAGGCTTTGTGAAACCAGTCATACTCAATCGTCAAATTATTCTTAAAAATAGTAATGTCTAGAAAATTAAGAGAATCTCCTCCAATCTCCAATGTAAACTGTAATCGCGCGCGCGTGTGTGAAAGGAATTAAAAATTGAGAGTATATCGGAAGTTTTGTTAGAAGGAGCTGCCATTGCAATATCATCGACATATCTGACATAAAATGGAATCTGTATGTTTAATAAATTTAGTGCTTTAAGTTCCAAGTCTTGTAAAACAATATCTGCGATGACCGGAGATAAGGGCGAATCCATTGGCATGCCAAATTTTTGTCTATATATAATATTATCAAAAGAAAAAAACGTTGAGTCAAAAATCGATTTAAGTCCTCTAAGAAATTCTATTTTTGATATGGAAGTAATGCTATGAATTTGTGACCATCTATTATTATTTTCGCCCGCGTAAATTAAAATATTTGTGATAAGGCTCAATATGCATTAAACGACTAATATAAAGATATAAGGGCAATGAACCAATAATTTCGTTAAAATCTTTTAAATTAATCTAATATATATCGCGAAGAATATTACGTATTTATAGCGTTTCGTCCCAACTTCTACTACTAGACTCATCAGTAAGGCATTATAGTGGAAGCCTACCATAGACGCCTGTTTAAGTAATTAAATCGAGATTCTATATTATACAGATATACGCGTATCAAAGCACAAGTTGGGAGGGGTGGGAGGGGAATTACATATATTACTTTAAAATAAATATTGCGAAGAATATTACTACGTCACCCACCATCAGAGGTCTATAGATATTCGCAATAATTTTTGCTAGTGCTTTGATACGCGTATATCTGTATATATAGAATCTCGATTTAATAACTTAAACAGGCGTCTAAGGTATAAGGCTTCCACTATAATGCCTTACTGATGAGTCCAGTAGTGGAAGTTGGGACGGAACGCTATAATTACGTGATATTCTTCGCAATATATATTAGATTAATTTAAAAAATTTTAACGAAATATTGGCTCATTGCCCTTATCTCTTTTTATTAGTTGTTTAATACATATTGAGCCTTATCACAAACATTATAAATAATAAACATTTAATTTCAAATAATGTAGCTACAGACGTTTCGACTTCGATCGAGTCATTTTCAATGTTACAATTAAAATTAGATTAACACAAAAGTACAAAAATCGTTATCCTAGAAAAGCGGTGTATATAATCTTGTTTTTCGTACATATAGTCAATAGAATAAAATTCAGATGTCAAGTTGTATAAAGTATGGTATTCTACAAAATTTTTCTTAAGTTAAATACGAAATAAATAAAATAAAACCTTAGTATTGTATATAAAACTATAGTATACCTTGTTAAATAAGTTCACAAAAAAGTAAAATGTAGCAAGAAACAGATTTTTTGTAATAAGTCCACAGAACAGTAAAAAATGCAATCGTAGTTTAATTGTCGATAACATTTTTTTAAAAAGAGCGAATTTGCAGATATATTGAACCAGTCTTCACCGAGTCAGATAACGAAATGTCAAAAACAAGCTGTAACAAAGGATGTATGAAAGAATGAGAGGGTAAATATTAGGAAGGAGAAAGAGCATGTATCATGTTTGAGTACATTTCTGGCAAAGAATAAATGTCATTCTGTTTATTAATTCCTTGTTTCTGTTTCTTTATGTGCACCATTTCAGAGATCAATCTTTTGTTATATGCAGGCTCAACATCTAGTATTTCTACTTTGTTCCATTTAAAATTATGCTTCGTTTTAATGTAATTAGAAATAACCGAAGGAGACTTATTCCTATTAATATCTGAAATGTGTTCATTAACTCTCGTTTTTAATTGTCTTTTCGTTTGACTCACATAACTTGCATTACAATCGTCACAATGAATCTTATAAACGACATTCTGGTTGCAAGTTTGTTCCAATTTATCCTTTTCTCTTTTTATAAAATTTTTTGGTAATTATGCACTATAGGGGACCCAGCTTCGATGACCTTGACCTTGACATATGTTGTCAAGGTCATGATTCTGAGTAACTTTGCCTTAACAACTAGGCGGCGGTCTCTTATAGTTTCGGAGATATTTAGATCAAAAGTCTAATTTCGTATAATACAATATATGTCATTCCGGTAAATGGGAAACCCTAGAACAGACAGCTTTACGTATAAAGTCTATTAAATATTGACACACACACACACACACACACAC
>NW_017275249.1:562891-580265 GCF_001594065.2 Cyphomyrmex costatus
TACACACGGGCGGGTGCAAGGGGGCGGCCTTCGGCCACCCCCCCGCACCCACACCGTTACAGAGGTCTGCCCCGACAGTACTATCATAGCAAAAGTATAATCGTAGAAGTCCTGTGCCCCTGTGCAAGGGGAGGGGGGGGAGTGAAAGTAACATCGCGTGGAAAGTTTAACGTTTCTGAACAGAGAAAGGTATAGAATAGTACTTGATATCATACGTATATAGCAGAAATGAAACGTATATTTTAGAACTATGATTGTTAATAACTTTTTAACGAAGGACGAGCGACGGGAATGGTCAATGACCTTGACCTTCTTGAAGGTCAAGGTCAAGGTCAAGGTCACTCGGAAGTCATTTGAGGTTGACTGTGTAAAGCGAAATATTTACCCAGTAGGTTTCATTACTGTTAAAAATAATTTCAACGCTTAATATCTCAAAAACTATAAGAGTCCACCTAGTTATTAAGGCAAAGTTGCTCAGAATCATGACCTTGACAACATATGTCAAGCTCAAGGTCATCGGAGCTGGGTCCCCTATAGTGCATAATTACCAATTTTTTAATGTGTTTGGAATAGTAAAAGCCAAATTGCAATTAAATATATTCACGATTGGTTTAAATTTTTTATTAATGTTATTATTTTTAGATGTATTATTAATATGGAAATTAATTCTGTTGTGTATAGTAGAGAAAATAAACGGCAAAGGATATCCATTATTTAAAAAAATGTTAATGGCATCAATTATAAATTGTTTTGTTGGAACATCGGATGGCATAAACGAACGATCTTATCTACAACACCATAATTTACGCCTCTTTTATGATACAATGGATGATTGGAATGGAAATTAAGAAATCTACCGGAAAAAGTTGCCTTACGATATCCGTAAAAAATGAGACTATGTTAATTTTTAATTAACACCCAGAAAACTTATTCTACCATCATTGTCGACCTCCACAGTAAATTGCAGTCTGTTATGCAATGAGTTAAAAATATTGAAAATGTCATCAAAGCTATCAGAAGGAGCTGCCAAGATGATGTCATCGACATAACGATAGTAAAAAGACAAATGAACCGGTAACTTTTGCAACGCAATTTTCTCAAAATCCTGCATAACAATATCAGCAACAACAGGTGAAAGAAGTGAACCCATAGGAGAATCCCAAAAATCGGTTTATATAT
Source organism: Cyphomyrmex costatus (assembly GCF_001594065.2). Classification (NCBI taxonomy): domain Eukaryota; kingdom Metazoa; phylum Arthropoda; class Insecta; order Hymenoptera; family Formicidae; genus Cyphomyrmex; species Cyphomyrmex costatus. Next base: position 564,071 of record NW_017275249.1, read on the forward strand.
TATATTATTAAATGAGAAAAACATGATACATGCTCTTTCTCCTTCCTAATATTTACCCTCTCATTCTTTCACACATCCTTTGTTACAGCTTGTTTTTGACATTTCGTTATCTGACTCGATGAAGACTGGTTCAATATATCTGCAAATTCGCTCTTTTTTAAAAAATGTTGTCGACAATTAAACTACGATTACATTTTTTACTGTTCTGTGGACTTATTACAAAAAATCTGTTTCTTGCTACATTTTACTTTTTTGTGAACTTATTTAACAAGGTATACTATAGTTTTATATACAATACTAAGGTTTTATTTTATTTATTTCGTATTTAACTTAAGAAAAATTTTGTAGAATACCATACTTTATACAACTTGACATCTGAATTTTATTCTATTGACTATATGTACGAAAAACAAGATTATATACACCGCTTTTCTAGGATAACGATTTTTGTACTTTTGTGTTAATCTAATTTTAATTGTAACATTGAAAATAACTCGATCGAAGTCAAAACGTCTGTAGCTACATTATTTGAAATTAAATGTTTATTATTTATGTTACATTGTTGGCTCTTTGCCCTCTTATTATTTATTTGTTTTATATTTATGGAGCCTTATATTAATTATTATTATTAACAATAATTAATACGTTGAGAATGGCGAATAAGAGTCAATCTAAATCTGATAATATATTCTAATATTCTATATTGCGAAGAATATCACGTAATGTTTGGCGTTTCGTCCCGGCTTCCACTACTGGACTCATCAGTAAGGTATTGTAGTGGAAGCCTACCTTAGACGCCGGTGTAAGTTATTAAATCGAGATTCTATATAAAGAGATATACGCGTGTCTCAGCACTTGCGAGAATTTGCGAATATCGATAGACCTCTGATGGCGGGTCGACGTAGTAATATTCTTCGCAATATTTATCCAAAGTGAGAAATAACGTTCTAATTATATATAGTCCCCCCAAATAATCTGATTTTTAAATGTCCCCTCTTCTTAATTGTTGCGCGCCGAAAGATTTTTCGGTCTTGCAACGCAACTCTAATAATCTGAAATATCCCCCCTCCTAAATATTTGCGCGCCGATGGATTTTCGGTCTTGAAACGCAATTAATCTAGAAACTGTAAATTTTTACTTAATGAACAGAATTGCAATGTATTATCCGCGTTATTACAACCTGCGGTTTTGAAAACAAATAATTGAATATCTATAGATCTCTGATGGCGAGTCGACGTAGTAATATTCTTCGAAAACATTAAATGTTGATGTGTCAACCGTTAACAAACGTTTAAAAACAATGGGAATGCTCCAGAGGTTAGGAAATTATGGATCCCACATGAATTGAGAGAAAGAGACATTGCGAAACGTTCAGTCATTTGTGAATTGCTGCTTCAACGACAAAAACGGAAGTCATTTTTGAATCGAATTGTGACTGGCGAAAAATGGATTCGTTATGACAATCCTAAACGTAAGAAATCATGGATGCGTCCCGGCGAACCATCAACATCAACGCCAAAACAGGATATTCATGGAAAGAAGGTCATGCTGTGCATTTGATGAGATCAAGTCGGTGTCGTGTATTATGAGCTGCTGCAACCGAATCAAACCATCAATGGTGAATGCTACCAACGTCAATTACTCAATTTGAATCGAGCACTCAAAGAAAAACGCCCGTAATAAGCCAAAAGACATGATAAAGTTATTCTTCTCCATAACAACGCCAGACCCACGTGTTGCACAACCAGTGAAGGAAATCTTGGAGACACTTGGGATGTCTTACCTTACCCGCCCTATTCACCAGACGTTGCTCCATCAGATTACTATTTGTTTCGGTCGAAGTAGCATTGTCTTTTTGAGCAGCACTTCAGTTATTTCGAAGATATCAAAAAATGGCTCGATAACTGGATAGCCTCGAAAGAATCTGAATTATTCTATCGCGGAATCCATTTGTTACCCGAAAAGTGGGAAAAGGTTATAGCTTTCGATGGACAATATTGTGAATAAAATATCAGATACCTTTTTGATAAAATAAGCACGAGTTTTTTTAATAAAAGACAGCAAGAGTTAATTCAAGAACCTTAATAGTGTTACGTCCAAGCCTCAGGATTCTTTCTTTAGAGGAAAGTATCCGGAGTAAGGAGGAGGTTTCGAAAGAACGTAACTGACGCCGCTCTGTCTCTTGATCGTGTCATCCTGCGGAGCGTCACGAGAGACAGTCGAACGCGCTTGAAGGGGCCTGGAATTAGGTCAGTGTGCCACATGTGGCGTACTATAACTCTATTCGAGCCGCGCGTCCGTCGGTCCCTTTAATTTAGGCCAAGGAACTCAATCCTTATAGCCTGGGATATGGACCGAGTACAACCCTGAGGCAACGGTTGGGAATGCGGGGGAAGGTTTAAATTAAATCAGACACCTTGATATAGATTAAGTACTAAGATCTATTATTTATTTTTAAAATCTTGAGTAGTAGCATAATAAGGTTATAATTGGTTGAATTACAGGTTCTTGCATTATTCTTTGGAATACATTAGTTATAAATATATATATATATATATTCTTATCTTGAACACTTGTGTGTGTGCGCATGTGTGTTATACTTATGTAAATAAATGAAAGATCAATTACTGGAGGGAGCAGGGTGAGGGGTAAGGATGAAAGGTTTTAAGGAAGTGAGCATAGATACGGGAGCGGAATAAGGATGATCAGGTCCCCGGTCTTGAGCAGTAAGAGGGGGTACGAGGGCAGTGCGGCGGTTCGGGTGCTCGGTCCCCGTGAAGCAATGAGGAATTGTCCTGTATGTGGTAATATGTTCCACTAATAATAAATTTAAAGGTAAATTCCCTTCTTTCTGTGATTTTTAAATTCCCTTCTTTTTATTTTTGGGGGGACTGAATAAATGACAGGAGGGACAGAGGGACAAGAGAGATGAAAGAGAGAGTGACTTATTGCTCGCGTTGTTGTGCTAACGGGTAAGTTCCTCTGGTAAGACCCTGGAAATCCAAGCCTTGAAGTCGTCCTCAAGGGGGCAGGTGGACCTCCAAATGGCCGCAATTATTTTGGGGCTAAGCACTAGGACTTAATTAGTCCCCACTGAACGCTAAGACTTGAGCACCAAAACTTAATATTCCGAGAGGCCAACTTAAGCCGTAATCACACTACGGATTGCGCGCTCTGCTCTGATTGGTTAGTTTCCAACATTCAACCGTAATCTCAATCGCAACAGAGCGCGCAACCCGTAGTGTGATTACGGCTTTACTCGGACTTCCGTCTCGGAAGATTGGCTCTGACAATCCCGACGATGAACGGCGATGAACTGCGATGAACTGCCCAAAAATCGGGGTTTTTATAGTGGTTCCCTTCGATTTGTCGTGCTCTGATTGGAGAACTGATTTTGTTAGTTAAACAAAGGGCTAAGTTTCTCACTCTGAGATTGGTTGCGTCTTGAGGGTGGAAAGGAGTTTGACCGATGTCACCGTTATCTTAAAATTTATGGTCCTACTTACTTAATTTACGCGAGGAGCTGCATCGAGTAAATGCACGTGCATCCTTTGTCGCGAGGCCGCCGTGTGACAGATTTTAATTTTTACGAGCGCAACTTGTAAGAATCATCTGCGATTTGACCGTTAGAAAAGCGCTCTGGCGCCAGTCTTGCATTTTTCGTTGACAGTAGAGTGAATATTTATGGCTTTTCTCTTTTTCGATGACAGTAGAGTGTATATTTATTACTTTTCCTAGTCGAGACTTCGAAAAGAAGATTCGCGTTCTCACGGTTCGTGCACGTGCGCTCGTAAATGAGTTGTCTTAGAATGACATTTATGGCGAGTTAACGAGTATTTTTACTTAGATTTTTGGGAAAGCGACAGCCGGACTGTCGATTATTTATTTATTAATAAGATGAAAATATTCAAGGACTCTTAGTGTAACAATAATTAATACAAACAGAAAGGGCGATGTAAGAGTCAAGTAAAATTTCATTTAAAAATAATACAATATATATAGGTATTTAATTTCAAATTTTAAAAGAATAATAGAATATTTATTTATTGTCTCGCTGTCCCGACACTTCTAGATCTTTCCGAAAGAAAGAATCGTGAGAATCCTCTGGACGTAACAATAGTACTTACGGATTTTTCATTCAAAATTTAATGGTATGTTCTATTATCTAAAATAAAAATAATGTATTATGTAAATACAGTTCCTAAATGTACTTTATTAAAAGTTATAATGCAAAATTATAAAATGTATACGCAATAGTTCAAATAATTAATTTAATGTTGCATTTCAAATCGTGATCTGTTCATATCAGTACAAGTTTGATGTCGATGAAATTCTAAATTTATTGTCTTTTTAGAGAAGGTTAGAGAAATCCTTCTTGTGAAAGTTTTCTTTTTCTTTAATTTGGAATAGCATTTTGACATGTAAAACTAAGAATTATTTCTTATATACATTTTATACTTTTGTTAACTTTTCATAACTTGTAATAAAACATTTCAGAAATTATATAATATATTTTTCTTATTTCAATCCATAAAACATGCCGTTAAAGTTTGTATAAAAAATCCAGGAACAATCCCTGTATAATAATGGTATTACATAATATATTTTTCTTATTTCAGTCCATAAAACATGCCGTTAAAGTTTGTATAAAAAATCCAGGAACAATCCCTGTATAATAATGGTGAGTTGTACTGGAAAAGGGTACTACCTATATAAGCGCCAAGTAATTCTTAAATTTTAGTAAATAATGCGTGCTAAAATTTTTATACAGCTGTTATAAAATTATAAGAATATTATACATTATACGTTATAAAATTATACATCAAAGTATTTAATAATTATTTTCATATACAATGCAAGACTAACATAGAAACTATTGCAGATATGCCAAAGCAGTAAACGTCACATTCAACCATGTTCTCTTCGTTCAGTTCTTTAGTAGTATACTGGTACTATGTACAAGTGTGTATTACTTGTCAATGCATATTAAGGAACTGTCTGCAGCTGCACCTTTATTAGTATATACTATTTGCATGTTTGTACAAATCTTCGTTTACTGCTGGTCCGGAAACGAAGTCATGCTCAAAGTAACTATTATGTACGCTATAATCCATACAAAACAAATGTCTAGCTTACAGATTTATGAGTTAATGGAAAATAGCGGATATTTTGAACAACCCAATTTTTGAACAAGGTTTTGCGAAATAATCTAACAAATAATATGTTTTCTTTCAAATAATATCTAACAAATTTGAATTATTTTATACTTGAGTACAATAAAAAAAAGAATATCTATTTTCTACATATGAATTATATTTAATGCAGATATGCGTGCATGCGCGTGTTTACGACTATAATAATATCATTGATTGTTCGAAATTATTATTTTTTAATCAAGCTGGATTTTAAATATTTAATGTAAATAATTTTATTGTATGTGAATTTATACATATATAAATTCACATGGAATTACAAACACATAAATATCTAGCTTGACTGTTTATAGGATTTTTTTCCTTTTTTGTTGTGGGTTCACATATTGTGCGGTCCTAAAAATTTGGTATTTAATATTTGAAATTATTATATAATAATAATTTTAATAACATTTTATGAACCTTGCCGTTCATTTCAAAGTAAGAAACACACAGATAACTGTATCAATGCGTTACTCGTCTTAAATGAAGTAAACGGTAATTTTCATGAATAGTTGATATTATAGTAATGGGTCACGATGTGGTGATAATCGCAAACTCTTTGATACCTTTAAAGAAAATATCCGTGAAAATCTTAAAAGTATTATGTAATAATAACTTTATTTATATTATGTTGATAGAGCATGAACATAGCAGACGCTATATATCGTATGAATTGGCCATTATTATCAACAAACGAAAAAAAAGGATTATTGATGATCATGATACGTAGTACAGTTCCTGTAAAGTTCACTAGTAGCTTCTTGATAACTTTATCCCTTCAGTCTTATAGTAACGTTAGTATCACTTGGTGTCTAAATAAATATATTTTATGTAAAATGTGAGCGCGCGCGCGCATGCGTGTGTGTCAAATACGCAATTTGTGACATTATCGATCCGATGTTTGTCGTGTAATACAAAATTACACAGTCAGAAATTTTCACATAAATGCATTATTTTCTATGTACATTAATGTTTTCTATATTTTTCTTTCAGATTTTAAAAACTTCATATTCAGCATTTAACATATTACAAAAGTAAAATATAAATGACTAAAAGAGTATACATTTGAGCATGCGATGTACAAAGTATAATTTTGAGTATAGTTTTAAGTATAATGGTTATAGTTTAGTTTAGTATCAAATAATTTAATTTAGTTTAGCTTTGAGTACAATTCGTAGATATAATAATAGCTTTTTTAGTATAGTTTTTGATAAATTAGTTATTCTAAATCTTATAACTTTTGTTTACTCACGTATTTTTATTTCTAGCTTTATTCCTATTAACTTATTCCATTTATTCAAATAATAGCACACGAAAGCAGACACGCACGTACATACATATACATATATTAAATGTATACATGTAACACAATGTAATACATACAATAATATGCTTTAATATATATAAACAGATATTTTAAATCAAACGTTCACTTAATTTAAAAAATATAATTTCTTTTTATAAACGTGTTACCTTCAATCTTTTGCGAACAACATTTTTTTTTCCAGAAGTAATTCACAATTTTCCAATTTACTCATCATATACTTTACAAGCTAATTCAATGTGCGGATAAAGTTAGTTTAGAAAGTATTTGGACTCATATATTATGCATCTTTCGATTTACATTTCTCGTTAAGGCCTCGCTGTACACGGTCAGTAATACTGTCAGTATATCAACGAATATTGATAATATTATTGACTATGTGTGGTTAATATTAATGGATTGACGTAGAATACTGACAATGATTTGTATTTAAATACATGCTTTTTTCTTAAGATTCATGTCGCTATATGATACATAATAATATACATCAAATCACGTCAAACTGAAGTGAAATATTATCAATAATACCTAATCGTATAAGATTGTAAAAACTAATGCATACTGTCAGTAATACTGATCAGTAATACTGACTCAGTATTACTGACCGTGTAGGGAGGCCTTTACAATTAAATGTCTTAAAAGCTGCGTCCAGACTAGCAAGCCGAACCTCGAGCCGAGTCGAGTCGCGAGCCGCCGAGCAGAACAAACGCGAGAACAGGAGATATTTTTGTAATATTGTCCATTGTATATATACGCGTATATAAACAATATAAACAATATGGGTCGCTTGCGACGTTCGTGAAATTTAGTTAAAGCTCGATTTGATTTCGACTCAAAGTTCAGCTCGATAATTTCGGCTCAAAGCTCATCAGCTCGGGGCTCGGCTCGCGGCTCGGCTCGGCTCGAGGTTCAGCTCACGGCTCGATAGCCTGGATGCAGCTTTATATTATTATATAATAAAATAAATTTATCTCATATGCAAAAGATATCTTGCGTTATTATTGTTGCAGATGACATATGAAAAAGCGTGTAAATATAATACTTATTTCATTCGATGATTTTTATGATAATGTGTAAAAGATTATGAAAAATTCTCGATCATTGTACAAATAAAATAATTTATATAATTATAGAATTTACAACAAATGGAAAATGATATATATATGCATTGATATTATGTGTGAGATATTAAAATTGAATTTCTATGAAATTATTCCCACGTCGCGACTAAAGTGCCACAACCTTTTAATTAATTGTTCTCTGGCGTGACCAAAGAGGTTATATAACTAGAGCAGAACAGCCAGCTAAGACTGCGTGAGCGCATCGAAAGAGACAGAAAACGAATCAGAATAGGATGTCCCTATCGTAACCCTTGTTCAATCGCTGTCACTCCCCACATTAAACAAGAATAAAGATAGGGACATCCTATTTGCTTTCTCTTTCTATCGCCTAACATTTCCGTACATACATTGTAGTTGCTATGGCTTTGCCACTCTAGTTATATAATCTCTTTGGGCGTGACATTAGAAACTGGTTGCTATAATACGTTGTTTAAAACTAGAAGTCAGCGACAGTTTTGTACCGATCTCGGAACGGAGATGATCTCGGTGTTACCACAGAAAAACCTAAGATTGGACATCCTGACCTTTTTCGTATACCAATCTCATAGGGGAATATCCACTCTCAGGTTTCTCTCTAGAGTCATTTAAAGATTAAATAAAATAGTTGAAGATTTTTATTAATTCAATCTTAATCCATCGATTCGTAACTTTAATCTAGTTTCGCATTGTCATTGAAGCCTGACATAAAATTTGGAGCACTAGTTTGAAAATAGAAATTTTGAATTTCACCATGAAAGGGTCCGTCTTCTTACAATATCAACGACTTCGATCATATCGGCAAGAGGATGATGGAATGACCAAACTGTCGACGTGTATTATAGATAGATAAAAATCTCCGAATTATATAACTAAACAGAATAAAAAATCCTTTTAAAGTAGACGCAAAATTGGGAAGTGCTGCAATGGACTCTTTAATTCTTTATACTAAAATAAAAAAAAAGATAAAATCTTACATTTTTTTTCAACTAGTAGAGCTGCTTGTATGGATCAACAAAACGACAGTTCAGTACCCAGTATTTTACATAAACAATGCTGAATTTATAAAACTAATTATAAGATTAAAAGCTTTTATAAAAGCAGATACTAAATCGTGACTAAATTTTAAATGCAAGAAACGATATCAATTAGCGCCATTAGCGATAGACGTAGAATATTAGAAAAAAGTAGATTCCAAGGCGATTACAGATATTTTTAGGACTTCACATTTGGATGATCTGTGGATGTACGCACATGTAAGACATAATAAGATGTTTATTTGATAGTCCACAAAGCGTCTTTAGAAAGTTATTTAGGACATGTTATGAAAGCATTCAGAAAATTTTTATACATTTATTTATTTGGACTAAGGATGTTCCAAAATTTTAGAATTCTAAAATTTCTGATCTTATCCGAACGTTCTAAAAACGTTGTGAGGTTACCTAAAGACGTCTTAAGATGGCTTGAAGATGACGTCCTAAAAAATGTTCCGTGGAGATATGAATATTCTTATAATGTTCAGAATATTAGAATATATACAGAATGATCCTGAGGACATCTTGTGCTACGAAGGTTTATATTCCATAATTTATTTAATTCTTATAAATATACCTTATAACAGATAAAACAAAGAATACAATATTAATTATAATTATTTTGAATGCATAACACACAGAATGTTGTCTATAATCGACAAGATTATCAATATTATTCTCAAACCTATCAGTATATCGTCATATAGATAAACTGCTTTCTGAATTGCTGTTAAATATGTGTATATGTATGTGTGTTTATGAATGTTACTTTTGGTTAACTGAAATTGATATCTAGTATTATTGAGCTCAACTACTTAGAACGATTATATTTAAATCAAGTAATAAAAATCAATAGAAGCGTGTACCAAGAGAGAATATGACTGAAATATCCTTCTCAGCTACACATGACTTTATTATAGCGTAAAAATGTCGATAATTTTTTTACATAGTAATAGATAATACTTATACGCACTTCTTCGAACTTCTTTATTATAAAAAAAAACGGATAGCTGTTAGAAACGGCAGGTTGTGTGATACGAAAAACAACATACACACGAGTTGCAGTATACCAAAAAGAAAAAGACTTATTATAATCAGTAGTGTGTTACACTTCTTCTTCAGTAGTGGTAGTATGGGGATTCGAGATACACGCGTGTTAGTGCGTTGTGCGTGTACGTATATGCGATACGGTGTGTGTGTGTGTGTGAGGCTATGGAGGGGGAGCCGGGCCGCTGCCCGCTGCCGCCGCCGCCGCCACCGCCGCCGCCGCCGAAATGTTTACGCAAACATTTTTTGTCATGAGATGCAACAGTCCCTTTCTTAAATTCTTTTAAGTCCTTTTTAAACAATAAACATCAATAAGAATTAGATATACTAACTAGACCGATCCTAGACTGGGAACTCCGAGGGGAAAGGGCAGCGCGGGGAAGGTATGGGGAGAGGAAAGGGCAGCGCGTGTCCAGGATTTCACATTCCTTTGCTGAAATGTTTACTTAGACACGTGTTCAAAACGTGCTAGCATCGTTGTTAGCACATTCTGAATATGGACCATAAACTTTTTTTCATCGCTTTTTCTAGCCCTTTTTTCTCTATGCAATGGCATCATCGCGTGAAAAACAAATCATGCATTTTCGTCGTCATCTCCCACAGCGCGCTATACTTACCACGTGTATACTTACCAAATATACTCACCGTCTCTCTTACTCATATCATCTTCTTCTTCTTCTTATGCAGCTTCCATCTCAAAGATTTTTTCTTTTATATTTGTTTTAAGCAATTAATAATAATTCGACTTATTTCTATTATTTTTTATTCTAATGAATTAATAGTAATTTAAAGAGCGCATGTTTTATAATATATAACTACCGCATGAGATAACGATGTCGCACGCAGTTGTCGGCACGTGGTATAATATAACGCGATACCGCGCGAAGGAAGGAAGAAAGGAAGGAGAATAAATGTGAATATTATTATACTATTTAAAATTTTTTACTATTTAATTAATAAGAAATATACGTGTGCGTGCGTGCGAGCGTGCGTGCGTGCGTGCGTTCGTGCGTGCGTGCGTGTGTGTGTGTGTGTGTGTGTGTGTGTGTGTGTATGTGTGTGTGTGTGTGTGTGTGTAAAAAATAAATTGAAAGTATTTAAAAGGTAGTCGGTTGCGTCTGTTATTGTCATTTGTGATTGTGTTAATTATTCGAAATACTTATTGAAACTTTTTTCAGGTTTTTTATATGATTCAAACATGGATCCTTTGCGCTCTCAAATAGCTTTGCAAATGAATCGTTTCCTTCTTATACAAAATGCCGTCGAAGATATCCTAGACGATACATTTGATACGCTTTCTCGGCATATAGTAAACACCCGACTTGAAGTACTGGAGTCAAATTGGAATAAGTTTCAGGCAGAGCATGACAGATTATGTAACGGTAATTTAGGTCATATCGAAGAAGCATCTTATATAAAGCACCGTACGTACGAAAGATGCCAGGAATTCTACGTCCACGCAAAATCTGTTTTGCTAGAACAACAGGAACTGATAGAAGCTTCCCACCCTTCTTCACGAGCATCCGACACACAGAGAGTAGACACACGATTCAACAATCGACGAAGCAATTTACCAAGAATAAGTTTGCCTACATTTTCCGGCGATTATAACTCCTGGCGCTCCTTTCACGATCTATTTATGTCTATGATTGGCGGCAACGACGAATTAACTAACGTGAAAAAAATGCATTATTTAAAGACGTGTCTTTCAGGTGATGCCGCCCGACTTGTCACTAATTTGAAAGTCTCTGATGCCACCTTTAGTATTGCATGGAAAACCTTGGCAACTCGTTACGAGAATAAACGAGTGCTTATCTCCGCTCATTTAGACAAACTATTAGGATTGAAGCCCGTCAAGTCAAAATCCCCGCAAGAATTAAACACGCTCATGGCTACAGTAACAGAATCGTTGGGAGCTCTAGAAGCATTGAACTGTAATACAAGTTCATGGGATCCTCTCCTTATCCATCAGCTATCTCGTCTGTTAGATGAAGAGACACGCGTGGATTTGGAGGAGAAGCTAGGATCTTCTACAACTTATCCTACTTTAAAAGAGTTCGAGAAGTTCGAGGAGAATTGAAAAAAATTTTTTCAGACTTACAATGCAACTCTAATCAATTACCGTAGTAATATCATTTTAGTTAAATTGACAAGCAATCTAACAATTTAACTAAAGTGATATTACTACGGTACTTGATTATAAAAATTTCGGCACGCGACAAAGTGACTACATACGTGGTAAATAAAATTCACACATTACTTTAGCAACCAAAATCCTTGCTTGACCGTCATTAGGCCTTTATTTACTTGTGTTTAAATACCAACGGTCCTACACATATCGTAATATTGGAAACAAATACAAACTAGAAAGTACCTTAATTCTATTAGACGATAAACCGATTTTTATAAAATTGAATGTTGTAACTATTAATATTTTCATAACCTAAGCAGAAATAACCACTTGATAAAATAAGCCCGAAAACAGGTAAAAATAAGAAAAAGATAAAATGGGTTAAATAGGAAATAGAAAAATATAAATATACAGTTTTAGGAAACTGCAAACATGTAAAATAATGTAATATCAACAATAATATATCCATTAATTATAATTTACGCTACGCAATTGTAAAAGAGAATTGTAAGAACGTTATTTTTAGCTGCTTTTATATAGAAACAAGTTACAAATGTATAAAAATCCGTACCATTGTAGTTCCTACATTGACCACTTGGTCATCGATGGCGCAATACATCTTGGATTTCGATATCTCGCGATATAAGGTCAGCATTAGCAGTCCATAGTTATATAGTCAAAGGCGGCGGGAATCCCCGCTCTCCGCGGTCCGCACGCCATCGAACTATCATGGGCGTATACACTGACCTAGTTTCCACCGAAACCCTCAATTCGGTTCCACTACGGTATAGATCAAACTTGGTGTACTGTTTCCATTGGAAGTAGAATTGAAGTGAATTAATGTTAAAATTTCATTGTATGACCAAATATCACGCTTATTATCCATTTTTGAACGGCTTATACTTTTAACCTTTTAACGAATAATGAAAAGGTTGGCGATATTTACTTTTAATCTATTTCAGTCGTTTCCACCGACTAAAATTTAATGTCAATTCGCTGCCACTCTGGTAGAAGTTGTGGATCGAAGTGGAAATGAAATGAGCAGAGTCAAACGTATTTCCATCGAGTTAAATTTGGTTCAACGTCGCATTAGGTGCGAATTAATGCTTCGGTGGAAACTAGACTAGGGCAGTAGTAGGCCGAGCGGACGCACGTATTCGGTAATATTTACCAATTATTATCTCATTGACTATTGCAAAAATTGCAAAAAGGTAGAGGACTTTTCGACTCAGTTCAGTCTGCTCTACCTATTCATTTAATATTTTCCAGTTAGTCTGGGACATCCTGTATACTACAATAAATACTTTATCATGACGGATTGCTGTGATAAGCTCATTGAGGTTATTTCGTTCGTTCCGTTCAGTGTTCCGTCAATATTTTTCTCATCATGTGAAACCCAGTTACGAAATAACGTAACAGAATTGCTCTGATTGGCTCTGGTTAACCTCTTCCATTTGCCTTTTCCGTTGTTGTTCCGTTCCGCTATTTCTGACTCCATGTGACTGCACCCTAAAGATGTACAGTAGGGACAATAAGGCCCCGTTTTCGATTCAGCCGCGCAGATTTGCTTGCGCATCGTAAAACGGTCATGTTTTTGGTAGCATCAATCCCGATCAAAGTAGAGAATCCATCGTATCTACGTTATAATAATGGAAAAACATAACCAAACTCAGTTAAGAGTTTATCGTGTCACACCATGGACCTAAGAGTGGACCTATGGACCTATCTAAGAGTAAACCCATGGACCTATCTAATCATTTTATTATAATTTGCTAAAATTAAAAAATTTTTATAGACAGCGGTTTCTAATACTATTGATACGGTACTTGGCAACCAACCACAACCAACAACATGGCGGAGCCTGAAAGTCCGGTTGGAAAAGATCAAAGGTACCGACGCTGCTTGTCCAGTTGTCCCTAATGTATATCCTTATACTGTGGTTTAACGTTCCTGAACAGGGAAAGGAGTAGAATGGTACTTATAATAATATCATACATGTTATAGTATACGTTAATTTTAAAACTATGATTGTTGATAACTTTTTAACGAAGGACGAACGACGGCTAAAACTTGTTGGAGGTTACTCAGGGTCATGACCTTGACAACATATGTCAAGGTCAAGGTCATAGCGCTGGCCTCCCTTTTTATGCACTTTTACCAAAATTTTAATAATATATAACAGTATTGCGGTTTGAAATATTATTAATTGTTAAACATCTGAGGAGGGCTGAATCACACAGCCGAAACATGTAATGTAATTTATGCGTAGCTTAGCTTTTTAGTCAGATGTAAATCAAGTTTTTCACCTTTTTTTTAAATTTTAATAAACTATTTTTACTAATTTGACTCTTATCAGTCCTTAAATTTATGGTGAATAATATGGTTCTCATAATATTCATAATTTATTACATATTTGTGCACACGTTAAAAAGTATGGTCTCGTAGATGAGTTCAGTGCGTTTTTCCATTTGAAAATTATATGACGTATATTAAAACATTGATTCGTAAACCAGATAAATCTCTTTAGCAACTAGTAAAACGGTACGCCGAAATAGAAATGTTGAGTTTAAAAGCCTCAAATCATATTAACTTTCATATGCAATTCAAGAAATTTCATAAAACTGGACCTCTAATTAATGGATACAATGTTACACTTCTCAATTTAAAATACGTCAAAGTAATTCATATTCGATTCATGATAATCGACGAAATAATTGTGTACTTTTGTAAGATGGAAACATAGTTTTAGTTTTAAACTTAGTAGAATGTGAAGATAGAACAAAATTAATTATTGATAAAAAATTAAAACGCGATAAAAATCTATATTCAGTAATTTGCGAATCAAATACTTTTAATATTCAATTTGTGATTGAAGAGGATTGTGTTCGTGTATGGCCATGTGAAAAAATTCAAGCTAAGATGTGGATAATGGTTTATAAAAATAATTTAAGCAGTGTTTTTCCTATTATATTCATACGTAAAAGATAAATTTTTCATTTTATAGAATTTTGACCACTCAAATTATGTGCAAACGTATTCTAAAATATAATTTAAGTTTTTTTTTTTTTTTTTTAATCGTTAAAATTGTTTCTTGTGTAATGATTTTTTTTTAAGTAATGAACTATGAACATATGGATAGTGAATTTAATATTAAAATGTATACATATATACAAACATATATGATATAAATGAATTGAAGATTTGAAGGGCTCTTTTATTTAATAATAATTAACACGTTAAAATTGGGCGAATAAGAGTCAAATTACAATTTGAAATCTAAATCTGATAATTTATTCTAATATTATATATTGCGAAGAATATCACGTAATTTTTGGCGTTTCGTCCCGGCTTCCACTACTGGACTCATCAGTAAGGCATTGTAGTGGAAGCTTACAGTATATATGTATATATGATATATATACATATATTACAGTATATATGATATATATACATATATTACAGTATATATGTATATATGATATATATACTGTGAAAATTTATATTACTGTAAGCTGGGCCGAGAAAAAATGTCGGACGCTCGAAGCGATGTCGGGACTCGAACCGAGGACCTCATATGTAGTTCGAAACACAAAGCCACCGCCTTGCCGCTGAGCCACACAGCCCGACACTTAGATCTTTAACTGATATCTTACATTACATATAATTAATAAATATAACAGATCGAATAAATGTATTGATGTATATAAGAAATAAAAATAATTATAGATGTTTCAAATATTATTTTCATTTTTTTTTTTAGCTTTATTAATGGTACATTTTAATTCTGTAATTATGTTTTCTAGATAATTGATGACTGATACATGAGAATTAAGCTATTATGATGATATTATTATATTAATATATGTAATGTGAAAAATTAATAATTTCCTATTAAGTTTCTTTTTAATTATTGTTTCATTTTATGACATATTTAAATCAATTTTAAATTAGTTTTTCTAAATCGTCCATATGCTATAAAATTGTTACAGTAAAATTATCGTTTAAAAATATTTCTCCTATACGCAATATATTAAAATTAATTCAAAAGATTTTAACGAATTTATTGGCTCATTACCCTATTTCTCTATATTAATTGTTAAAAACATATTAAACCTTATTACAAACAATTTAATTTTTTAAATGTTCAAATGTAAATATACTTTTGTTGAATAACGTACGTTTTTAAAACATTTGTATTAAGGACGTTTGGACCAGATTGAGGTCAAGTTTGGATATCCAATGGATGTTCTGTGCTGTCTAGGCATTTATGAGATTGTATCACATTGTAGCTATTGAAGCTAAAATAAAGATCAATCAACAATCTCTCTCTCTCTCTCTCTCTCTCTCTCTCTCTCTCTCTCTCTCTC
>NW_017275249.1:584400-591057 GCF_001594065.2 Cyphomyrmex costatus
TGTTAAAGTATAAACTATCCTTCATATTTGATACGATCATAACACGACAGATGTCGCTTCGGTTTAACTACAGACTTTTACCCTGTGTCAGTTGGCATGCTTGTATCGTCGGTTTTCTCTTCCCATGCGACGCAACGTGTAACTATACTGCTAAATAAAGTTTTCCTTGTTCTTATACAACTTCGTTTTAATTACCGATAAACACGTTCCCATCACACACTATTCAAAATTATACAATATATTTTATCAAAGTTACAGAAAGTACCCAACATGGATGTAATCGAATATTATTTCTCATAAATAATAAAATCGCACAGGTTATAAGAATAAAAGATGCAACATAAATGAAATTTTTTATTAAGGCCCAGTTTTTCATTAGTCGCGCATAATGTATCAATTGTCCTTGTTTAACGTTCGGTGTGTGGATAACAAGAATAAATGATATATTATATGCATCATGCATGAAACGGAACGCACTCATTATCTGGTTAACTTGCGATTAAGCATATAACCTAATCTAACTTGATATTTCATTAGGCTTTATTCGTGATATATCATCATAGATGAAATCCATAAAATATTAGGTTTAAACCTAACCACACAAGTTAATCAGATAATAAAAACCGGGCTTATGATTAAAAAAAAAATGTTATTGTTAAGGGAAGTCGTTTCTCTTAAATGGAAGTTCTCAAAATTTTAGCTTTAAAGCAAAATAAATGAAAAATATATTTTGACAGTAGTTTTTATTTCTATATAAAAATTAATTCAAGAAACTGTACTAAATCCTGAAAGTTATGTAATGTATTAATATAATACAGCATCTGAAATATCAGAAATGTTAAAATAACTAAATTTATGATTATTAATTACAAAAAAAGAAATAATATCGTAATAAATAGAATAATTATGAAAAAAAAACAATATTAAATTAATATTAAATAATTTTGTAACGACCGTATATATTGTCAAACAAACGAGGAAAGAATTACCGCCTGTATAACGGTCAAAGCTGGATCAAAGTGCTTATTACAATTATGCGTGAATTTTTATGTACTACATATATAGTCCCCCCATAATTGCGCGCTGATAACAATATACGGTCGTTACAAAATTATTTAATATTTATTATTACGCGTCAGCCGAAAAAGACGCTATTCCTACTTAAAATAAATATTGCGAAAAATATCACTACGTCGATCAGAGGTCTATAGATATTCTCAAATTCTCGCAAGTGCTTTGACACGCGTATATTTCTTCATATAGTATCTCGACTTATAAGGTGCTTTTTCATGCGCAGCACGCTGCAGCAGCAATTCGTTACTATTGGTTAAGAATTTTATGTAAGCTAGATGACGCACTTCCGGCGCAAAATACATTTTGCCGCAGTTCGTTGAAGTTGAACCGAACGAACCTCAAGCAGCAAGCGGCAAAATCGAGAAAGCGTACAATATGTCCGTCGTTTCATTATGAAAATATTATTTATTGCAATAAATATTAGGAAAATAAACGAAAAATGGCTTCGGATAAGGTACGGATACATGTTTGTAAATTAGATCATTTTATACTTTACCACAAATTTGAAAAAGTAAAGTGTAAAGTATAAAATAATCTAATTTACAAACATTCGTACCTTATCCGAAGCCATTCTTCGTTTATTTTCCTAATATTTATTGCAATAAATAATATTGCCTCGATTTTGCCGCTTGCTGCTTGCTGTTCGTTCGGTTCAACTTCAACGAACTGCGGCAAAATGTATTTTGCGCCGGAAGTGCGTCATCTAGCTTACATAAAATTCTTAACCAATAGTAACGAATTGCTGCTGCAGCGTGCTGCGCATGAAAAAGCACCTTAACACAGGCGTATAAGGTAGGCTTCCATTACAATGCCTTACTGATGAGTCCAGTAATGGAAGCCGGGACGAAACGCCAAAAACTATGTGATATTTTTCGTAATATAAAGAATAAATTAAAAAGATCTAACTATTTGCGGAATTTTAAATTATCATCTTCATATTTAATTGTAATTAATCAAGTAAAAATCGGTGATATTATATAATACTACTGTAGTATTTATGCGTTATGTCTGAATGTTATCAGCGCACAATTATGGGGGGACTACATATGTAGTATATAAAAATTCACGCATAAATATTAAATTATTTATAGATTTGATATTTTTATTAATAACAATAATAGTAATAATTAGTACAATAATAATTAGTAAGAAAACATTATCTGTACACACGTTTAAAAATAATTTTATTCATTGTCAATTTTACAAGTTACAAATTGTCTTTTCATTTCAAATGTAACAATACCAACAGCTACACCAACATTTAAGCTGTCAACACCATTAGTCAGTGGTATATTAACACGAATGCAATTTCTTGAATGTAATAATTTACATGATTCTAGACTTACACCTTCAGTTTCTCCACCAATAACAAGTACTACTTCTTTTTCTGTAAAATTTAATGCATAATACGGTTTAACTGGAAGTTGAGATATTAACTGTTTTACTAACAATTTAGTTTTTGCAGTTGATTTATATGGTTTAGTTTGACCAATTAATTGATCTATCATATTATCTTTATTTTGATCATTATGCATATCTAAATTATCTTGTTTCACACAATTATCATTAACTTCAGTAAAAGAATCTTCATTAGAGTCTAAATTCATTGTAACATCTGTTGAATAATTTTCATATGCTACATTGTTGTCCGCTAGAAAAATTACAGATTCATCACTTATTAACGTTGGAATTTCATTCCATGAAATAGATGTAAATATTGGTAATCGAAAATGTGCACCTATAGCACTGCGCAAAACTTTAGGCTCCCATAAATCCACACATCCTAAAGTACAAAACTCTGGATTAATAAAAAAAACTATATACTATGGAATTAATGATGAACTAAATTACCTTTCATTAATAATAATTTTTCACAACCAGCAGCAGCAGCTGCTCTTACAATAGTTCCCAAATTTCCTGGTTCTCTTATATTGTCACAGATAATAGTCAAAGGTATAGCATTCTCAGCAGGTTCCTTAGTTTCTGCATCTGGGATTTCAAAAATTCCTGTACCAAAAATCAAAATTATATAGATATACATGTATGTAGTTCAATAGATAGATTACTTTTAGTTTTGTTAATTGTCAGTCATCTACTTCAAGATCTATATTAAATCGTAACACTTACCAATTATTCCTGGAGAAGTTGTTAAATTAGACCACAACTGAATTGTACGATATGGGATTTTATATAGTTTAACTTCCTTTGGAAGTGACAGTGACAGTATGTCGGATAATCTGTTAAAAAATATTACTTTTGGTATTATCCCTGCCTGAATTGCATCTTCAATTAATCGAAAGCCTTCTAATAGCATTTGACGATTCTTTTCTCTCCTCTTTTTTGTCTTAACATCTATCATTAATGAACTGAAATGTGTAACAGGTATTATTTATAAGACTATACATTTTAGAGATCATTTAAGCATTATTTACAAAATAATATACCTTATGAGTTTATCATCTGCATCAAGGGCTATATATTTTGGTTCTGTAGTACTTCCTTCAATTTTATTTTCCTTTTGTTTCTCTTCTTTTTCCTTTTCATTTGTATTGATTCTTGATTTCCTTCTATGTGTTTTACGAGTTCTTTGCTCATCAGTTTTGATTGTATTATCAATATCCAAAAGTTCATGTTTATTAACAATAGCAACAGGTCTTCGACTAATCCATTTAGTACTATATTTGCATCTAATTGTTGATCTTAAATTGACTGTTCTTAAAAACTTCACGTCGTGAATCGATTTAAGTGATAATTGTACTATATTTCGCAACATTGTTATTTTGAAAAATTCAAATGTCGTGCAATATTGTTCATTGGTATATTTATTGTAATAATCACTATATTATAATGTCTTATGTTAATTTTTTTTATCGACACAATGATCTATTTTAATCACGTTATCAGAGACTGGCGTTGCTAACTCAATCAAGAGAGACATATCAGAAATCTATTTAAATAAATTTACCACATGTTCTCACTACATTCGGCATCACCACGGAGTAACTGTGGTATGCATATAATAGAGCGACAGACGTGCGAGTCGCGAGACTTACGACATCTGCAATAGGAGTCGTAACTCGTAAGGCTGCGCACAATGGAGGAACAGTAGAGACCCTATACCAGAGTCTGGACACGAGAGAGACAATTTCTGATTGGTCCGTCGTTTGTGGCAACTCCCGCTCTAATTCAAACGTCGATAACCTTATAAATTCATATAGGATAGAAATGTATACATAAACTTTTAGAACATTTTTATTTTTTTAACGAATATTAACTAACTTCACAAAAAAGTGAATTGTTTGTCGGTACCCGCAATCTTCTCGGTTAACATTTTTTACCCATATAACTCATCGTTCAGGATTTTTAGAAAATCTTTTCATTGCATATCCTTTGACAGCTGAATTATTACAATACCGTACGGAGCAGCGCAGCCACCTATTTTTACTATAAATATTTATTTAATGTTATTATTTTTAATATTTAATACATCGACATCGATGATTTAATATTTTTTACGCTGTTAACTTAAATGAAAGAGAATATACAAATATATACATTACATTAAGGTTAGAATTAATAGACGAAGATGATGTATATATATATATATATATATCTTTCTCTCTCGTAGCATTTTACCACAATCACGCTCGTGTCCAGACTCTGGTATAGGGTCTCTAACTCATATAAACCACGCCTCACTAGCCATATAGTAGCAGCTGATAGTAGTATTACATATATGGTTTCTCTCTGTGTATAGAGAACTGATCCGAGCGCGCCTGTCGGAAAACACATCGGCCTGGGCCGGGATTCTCTAAACGTTTTATCAATGATTGTTGCTATCGTTAACTAGAGACAGCCAATGCCAGGACAATCTTGAAAGAAAGAGCGGCTCTCATTGGCTGTCGCTATAGTTAACGATAACAACAATTATCGAAAAAACGTCTAGAGAATTTGCTGGTTTACATCGTGCACTTGATACGCGTATCAGGTACTATATTCGTATCAATTCGTATTATAAACATACGCACGATGTAAACGCTGTCGGATTATTTTGGTACGAGCGTATCAACAGGAGTATAGTACTAAACTGATACGCGTATCAAATGATACAAATGGCGATGTAAATGCATGAAACACATTTAATACGCGTACCAATTCTTTCACGATGTAAACCAGGCCATCGAAATACATCGAAACACATCGAAATGTAGGTTATAGCAAAATGTAGGTTAGAGAGAGAGAGAGAGCGAAATGTATGTGTTAAGTATTATGATTAGATATTATATACGTTGTTCATTATTTCAGAAAAGGCAGAGAACCCAAAATATTACATTCTAATCCATTTTGGATAAAATTTTGTTTATTATTATTTTGGATATTGTAGACTGTATTGGTAATAACAATAATTTATTCATATCTATATTTTTACTTTACATTCTGAATGTATAAAATTAAAATTTATAATACATATTATTCTTTCATCATAAAAAATATAATTTTGTTATATTTTTAAATTATTACAAAATTATAAAAATAATTTTATCATGCAATTAATGAACAATTTTTGTCAAAAAACAATTAAACTTTTCTTAAATAAAAATTAATTAATTTTATTGATAAGAGTTTAATTTTTTCAACAGAATTTCATCAATTTAGGAAATTTTTTTTAACATTTTTTAATTAGTTTACCTTTTTATAACATAATACTTTTTTAATTATTGAATTTATTAACGTATTTATTAATATATATTTCAAATGCGTATGTTCCAGTACATATATCATATATCGTCTTATAAGATGCAGTGACAACTATGCGCATTGATGCATAAGTTAACTTTGTATTATTATATTCTATTTTCACAATAACAATATTAATACCAAAACTATTAGTAATATTTAAGATAAACAAGAAAATGTACATTTAGCTAAAAAATTATTTAAAAAAATTAAATTGTTATACACTTTTATTATACAAATATTCGCGCAATTTTACAGCAAATAATATATCACTTTGTGTGTGTGTGCGTGTGCGTGTGTGTGTGTGTGTGCGCGCGCGCGCGCGCGCGCGTACGGATATTCTATAATTTTACTATAATTTTTTATTTACAAATACAATTTATATTTATGTTACAACTCCAGAAAATTTCATAAATAATTTTTATATATACGTAAATATAATCCTTTTTATTTTATACATATACACAATACTTCGATTTGAAAAATATAGTAATTAAAAAATTCAATATAACGCGCAATTACAGTAATATTATAAGTATTATAGTATTATAAGTATTAATTTATAAGTATATAAATTATATTTCTCTTGTCCTTTTTTAAAAAGTATGAAATTTAGCAACTTAACTTTTTAATATTTTGTAATACTTTTTTTATAAATAGCAAGATTTAATTTTATGTTATTTCGTACATCTTACTTAAAATTAATTTAATTTGTGTAACAGAAACTATAAACTCAATCACACACACACATTTTATTTTATATTTCATTCCTAAGATTACAAAATTTTACATACACGTGTGCGTGTAATTATTTTGATAAATATATATCATATATATATATATATT
>NW_017275249.1:591165-594639 GCF_001594065.2 Cyphomyrmex costatus
ATATATATAATAATAAAATCTAATATAAAGATTACATTTTTCAATAAAAATTTATATTATTTTTCTAATCAACGATTATTTTCTGAAAATACAGTAAACAACAAAAACTACGTTATTTAATCTTCTTGTTTAATGACTGCGATTATTTCAAAACTGACTGTGATTCTCGAATTGATTTTCCTTGAATTAACGTTGTTGAACTCAACATTACAGAAATCTGTTCTGGCAAAGGACATGCTATCAATAGAAGATTCTCTGCATTATAATACTTATTTAATGTTTGATGTAACTGTGTAAATGCAGCACAAATGTTATTTTTCACTGGTTTGAATAAAATGAATTCAGTTTCTTTGTTAGCCAAATATAATTGCATCGATTGCTGAATCTCAGGACATTTGAACTTGATTATCCTCAATACATCGGCCACTACAGCTGCTATTTCTTGCGCGCTCCCTAGTGCATTTTCCTGATTCATGCTTGCATCAAATAACTTTTCTTTCTCCAATAACTTGATAATAGGATAAATCAATAAATAAGTTGCATGTTGTATTAATTGCTGGCATGTAAGTCTCAATTTTGCGTCCACGTGCTTCCTTGAATCGATAAGTTGCTCTTTCATCTGTGGTGCACCTTCCAAAAGAAATTGTAATAACGCGTTATTTGACAAGGTAAAAAATCTAGAACTCTTTTCGAGCAGTCCAAATGCAGCAGTCTTTACTTTGGAGAAGTCCAAACTATATTCTTTGATGGTAAAATCCACTTGGAACGGAGCAATTTGTTCTCTAAGAATAAGCAAGTGTTTAATTTGAAATAACTCTGCATCCAATGTGCTCGCTCTCTTCTCAATTTCCTGTCTGGCATTCTCAATGCTCTGAACACAAAGAGAAATTGCCTCCTGGCTTAATGATTGAAACACAGATCTATCCACGCAACGATAGAGTCTCGATAGACACACCAGAGTTCTACGAACTGTGGGATACCACATAGCATGCAAATCGGCTGGAGAACTACCCATGTGTGTTTTCTGATAAATGGAATCAATAACTATATGATTTCGAGAAACTGGTTCTAAAGCAAAACTATCAGTGGATGACACAGAAATCTTCTTCATATGAGACTGACGAGTCGCTTCCCTAATTGATTCTGCTATATCTTCCATCATTTTCAGTTTTTCTGGATATGCCAGGTCACCTGATGAAGGATTATAATCCAGTACATCGGATTGTAGATATAAATGTGCACGAAATACTAATCTTTCTTGAACATCATGCAACAACTGCAAGCATATGTTTCCAAATCCTTCCAGTGGTTCAAAATTATTCTGTACATGTTCATCTAGCATCTCTATTCGTAAAATGCAGCAAATCTCTGCTAATGTCTCAAGATGATTGATATGTATTATGAAAGGTCTCAATGCATCATATAAAGAAGTACACAAGCTCTCTAGGTATGCAGTTAATCCATTGGATTGCTTTGAAAAGAATTCATAAAACAGTTTATGTTCATCTATCGACGCATGCAGAAGTAATGCACAAGAATGTCGCACTAAACTGCAATGATCACCATTATACTTCTCCTTTATAAAATTCAGAGATTTCTGTATGCTTGTACCCAGCACTAAGCCTCGCTGACTCCAATAATATTGGTGACATTCAAGCAACAAGCTATCATATTCTTGTCTTTTGTATGATTTGTTTTCAATCTGTCTGATAATGGGTCTTGTTTTACATAAGATTGTCTGAAATCTACCATAGAATAGAGCAAGAGCTGTGTCTGCATTCTCTGATGAGTTTTCATTGTCTTTCAAGTTTAAAATACTTTCAGTGGTTTTAGAGAATAAGTTAGAAATATAATTCTGTATTAATGCAATCGCCTTTGACTGACAATGCTTGTATCTCACTAGGTAAATTCCACTTTCATTGTACGACGAGTTATTTTGCATAAAATCTATGTTTGTGTCAATTTTATCTAAAACAGCGAAAAACATTTCACTGTTTACTGACAAGGTAGATGCATCCAATTTTTCTGTAATTATGTCAATTTCCTTGAAATATTTAACATACTCCGTAATGTCATTGATTGTCGCATTTAACTGTTTTTGATCAGAAATAAGTTGTTCACTGGCTTCGTATAGAGAAGTAGTCTTGCTGGAAACTTCAGTATACTGTTTATAAAGTGCTGAAAAGTCATCCAATGTTTCTTCTATCTGAGAACACACATCTTGGCACTCAGATTTCCTCGATTTTAACTCATCAAGATACAAACAATATTTCATGTCGTACATGGATACATATTTCCTTTCCAAAAATATAAAATGCTCAAGTAATTCCTGATACTTTTCTATCGGAGGGATATTCTCTTGAGATTTATGCTCTTGTAACTTGTTATCGCCATCATTTACACTGGATTGTAGATTTGACAATGGAAAAAATGAAGTCACAATGATTTCTAAATTTGTCAAGCAATCCTTTTGACATTCTGTTAATGGGGCCAAAGAATTGTCATTCTGGTCCCATTGAATAAGGTTATGTGGAATTACCTTCGTATGAGACATTTTATTTGCAGTAAAGATTTTCAATTATTGATATAATCATACATGTCTCGTTTACACATAATTCAATGTGTAGTCTAAAATTAAATTTAAATGCTCATATTTACTTACAAATCGACACAATTCTAAGCATGAAATGTTAACGTATAACAAAATATAATCTCGACACAAGCTCAATGGGCTCAACGTAATCCACCTTATCGATATATTTTTAACGCAATTGGTAAATCCTTACCTTTTAACGTTTGCGTAGCATTCATACCGACGGTAAGTAATTTTATGCTATGTATATGCACAACAATGCATATATATTATAGATATCTATGTGTGTCGATATAAATTACAAACCATATAATTAATCTTACACAAATATATATATAGTCCAGTAAATGAACGTAATATATTGAAAAACCTTAGAATTTTTTCAATAGTCATCGATTTACATGAAAATTTAGGGTTAAGCTCGTGATACCCTCTACTTCAAAAGTGACCCTATGCCAATATCCGCTTTTTGTTTTTTGGGGGTGAAAACTACCCTTATTTATAAAAAATGAAAAAACTGAGGATTGAAGCATTTAATAGTTTGAAACCCCATTGAAATATGTCAAGTAAAGTATTTTTATGTTGTAGGTATGATTTGAGATGTATTACAACATTTCAACCCTTAAAAATCAACCCCTGGATTGCTGCTTAAGACGAAATTTGAAGAAAAAATAGCTTGAAAAGTTTTAAAAATGCTTTTATTAATTATTGCGCGGTTCAAAATACAATTTTGTGTTAATTGTGAACGTTGCTACCCCAATTTGATAAATACCCCTTATAAAAACAACCCCTTGCTAGCAACCCTTACAAAAAAATTAGATAATACATATAATATATACATATATATATATATATACATATATATATGTATATATTATATG
>NW_017275249.1:596585-606237 GCF_001594065.2 Cyphomyrmex costatus
TCATACTGAACGTAAATTATTCATACGTAGGTCTGTATTTCACATACAGTGCTTATAAAAACAGGGTTTTGTTCGTTTTTTAATAAGCTACAATTTCCATTCTCATGGTTTTTCCGATTAAACGCTTACTTTTTGAGTTATTTCGCAAAACCCGTTTCAAAAAGTGCTTTTTTTCAATGAAAATTCTTAACTTTCAATCGCTATTAACTCGAAAAGTATAGGTTTACAAAGAAAAGTTCATACTACATTTTTTACTTAAAATTAATCTCTTTATCGATTCCCGGGGTTATTTTGGCCAAAAAAAATTCAACCCCCAAAAAGGGGGGGGAACCACCCCTAAAGAAAAAGCGGACGTCGGCACTGGGTCACTTTTGTTCCTTGTGCTATTCTCTAACACCTGTAAAAATTTCAAGGCAATCGATGACTATTGAAAGAATAGGGAGTTCCTATAAAAAAAATAATACATTTTTTTGTTTATTATAAAAATATGCCTTATTATAAATTTATGTATAATAAAATTTGTAATTTTTAGCAATGGATAGGTACTAAAAAACTAAAATAAAGTTTAATAATATTTGAAATTTGAGAAAACGATTTTGATTGGCTGACAAGTGCGTGACGTCACACTGTAGTAAACCGTCTGCAATCGGCTGCTTATGTTGAAAGTCAAAGCACAGTGTAAGGATATATATACTGTGGTCAAAGCAAAATTAACTCTTAAAAATTCTTTATATAAATTTCAAAATTAAAATGTCAAACGAACTAGATCCAAGTTTTATTAAAGCCGATTCGACAAACTTACCGAAAATAACGGTATTTATGGTTTGGGAATACATTGTTAATGATGAGCGATATAATGCTCCAGAAGTTCGAGAAATAAAAGCAACTCTTTAGATGTAATAATTTTACAAATTCCCAAAATACCTTTACATTTAACATTCAATGTTTTAGCTTACGTTTTAGGTTATGTTGGATATTTTTACGAACATAATTAATATTTTTACAAATTTATAATATTAAAGCATAAAAAACATATTTTATATAATACCTACATCGAAATGATCTTCACAACAAAAATAATTCCATTTTCCTGGTTCATCAATACGATGTGCACTTTTAAAACACTTTTTTCTCACATTTTCAGCTTGAGGCACATAAAAAAAACAATTTTCCTGGTGTTTTAATTGTCGTACTTTTACACAAAGGTACAAAACACGTTTTGTATGTGTTTCATTTGCTCATTTTTTAAATAAATTAATTTCCTGCTGAAGAATTGTGGTTTCGTTGTTGCAGTGTGACGTCACAACGTGTTCGGGAGAGCTCGGTCGTATCCGGACCGTCTTCGGCATTTCAAATATTGCAATACTTTATTATTTATTTTCTTGCATAGTTTGCGTTTAAAAATTATTTGAACATTGCAGTTAAAGATATATACTCGTATATATAAATTATAAAATGTTATATTTTTCAAAAATCATGAGAACTCCCTATTCTGAGGCGAAAACGTTCATTTACCGGACAATATTAGTGTAAGATTAATTATATAATTATATATTTTTTTATTCCATCTCTCTTATGTTACACATTAAATATCGATTAAAATAATACAGCTCTGTAACTGTTTTATTATATATATACACCATTAATAGATTTTTGATAAACTGTGCATTTCCGTTATTTTTATCCTTAAAAATAATTTATATTCACGCATAAAACTAAATAAATAATCTATAGAAATGTGTTGTTCGATAAGAAAAGAATGTTTTGAATACAACTTTTATATGTATATATGGGACATTCCATGCCAAGTGGGCCATCCAATTTTTGGGCTTTCTCGTCGTAGCGCTCTTTTCGCTTGTCATTAGTGGGCATGAGAGGCAAGTTTGAAAATGAAATGTAGAAGTTACCTTATAGAAAATTGAACGCTCTTTCACGTAAGAATACTTTTTTTTCGATCAGACCGGTTTAAGACGATGTTTGTCAGTTTTAAAGTTTTCAAAATGGTGGCGCGCCTAAAAGGCCAGTCTCAATTTTCTTTTAATATAGCTCAAAATGTAGCTCCAGGTCTCTACTTTATTACTCTAAAAGGACTTAACGGGACACGCATTCGTTTAGGAGTATAAGAGCTAGGAAAGTGAGGCAATGTTGCATGTCGCTCCGTCCCCCTGTCGCACCACTCATTTTCCTCACTTTCCTAGCTTTTACTCCCAAACGAATGCGTGTCCCATTAAGTCCTTTTAGAGTAACAAAGTAGAGACCTGGAGCTACATTTTGAACTATATTAAAAGAAAATTGAGACTGGCCTTTTAGGCGCGCCGCCATTTTGAAAACTTCAAAATTGACAAACATCGTCGTAAACCGGTCTGATCGAAAAAAAAGTATTCTTACGTGAAAGAGCGTTCAATTTTCTATAAGGTAACTTCTACATTTCATTTTCAAACTTGCCTCTCATGCCCACTAATGACAAGCGAAAAGAGCGCTGCAACGAGAAAGCCCAAAAATTGACGGCTCTATAGTTCGGCAACCAGTTGGCCTACAGGTATATTATTCGGCATAGAGTCTTTATTCATCAAACTGTTCAAGTTCGCAAGCAATATGAACGAAATCCATGAAACTTCGCAAAATGAGTAGCCCACTTGGCGTGGAATGCCCCATATATATGCTTATTTAACTTTATATAATTATATGTATATAAATACATATTTTTTATTTAACTTTTATATTAGTTTGTTTATAAAGTATAAATATTAACCACATTTATAAAAATAAACGCAATACATCCTTTAGGGTCCATTAAAATGTATACGTGGCAGAATATGAGAGAAATCAAGCTCTTGTATACTATTATAAATGTATATACATACATAGTTACCTATTATGAAATAAAATAATTTTCAACGACCAGGGAAAAGGTGATATCGGCACAGGTAATTATCTACTTGTCTTTAACCGACTGTGCACAAGAGACAAATAGCATTATACAGACATATAATTATACAACAAGAGAGAGTGGTAGAACATTGAACGTTATTACAAATGTAGTAATGTAGATTTATTAATGATTATAGAGACATGTAACATTGTACGACACATCTGAAAATCAACTGGTAATTTTCTCCTCTATCATGCGTATGTATATATGTATGTGTGAATCTAGCAGGTGTATATGGTATATTTGAAATATATATAAAAATAATGTTAAGTCTTAAGTTAGAATAATTATATACATATATAAGATTAATTACACATAATAATTTAACCGGCACTATCTATATACGCATAAATTATATATTTGAAATTTAGAATATATTTCATGTCGCAGTAAAATAATTAAAATATTTTTTAAAAATTAAGTATTGCTTTAACTTCGTAGTACACAAAATGTACAAGTTAGTTTTAAAAAGAAAATGTAAATGTTGAGAGAAAAAAAATAAAAGATATTGATTCATTATTTGAAGTATATACTATTAATATTACTCGTAAGAATTTTACAATAGATGCCTGCGCAAAAGTATATTTCACTTCGTGGGAACATGACAATATGTTGAAATTTATCGAGAAGATAACACATATATATTCTACAATTGTAGTAATTAAATGACATCCTTATAATTATAGTTCGAATACTATAATATCATAGTAAGGTATCGACAAAATGTCGCAACGTGAAATCATTAATTTTAATTTGTGTAGGGAGGAACAAAGCAGTTACAAACGTTTATTCGTAGTGCCTTGCAAACCTTTGTCGTGCGTGCGACATATATATTGCTATATATCAGTATAATAATTGTTTTTACCGATACATATATAAGTCATAATTATATATATTTGATTCTTGTTATAAACGTTTCGTACGTAAGCATATTGCATAAAAATATAAGCAAAAAGTAAGCTAAAGATATTTTTACAAAATAGCCTTTTATATAAATTAGGATCAATTATTTTCAAAAGAGATAATCTTTCCGTAAAAAAAATATTATTATGTACCGTTATATACACAGGAACACAAATGCCTCAATATGACTTAAAGAACTCTATATAAATCTTACATACCTATATGATTTTCAATCAAATTAATTGTTTTAAATTTTAATATTTTGTGGTTTATATTGAGCTTCACGAGCACAAACCTTCAAATGTCTTAAGCAGGGAGCACAGACTTTTGCATAACGCATAAACCATATACATAAAGAATTTGATTGGTCCATTGACTCATGCATAAGAAAATGGGCCAATGAAATTCCTTATGCACATGCTTTATGCGTTATGCAAAAGTGTGTGTTGGCTCTTATTAGATTTGCTCTTCGAAAAGATTTTATATTTTATATAAAAAAGTACAAAAAATCAAAATAAATCTTTTTTACACTTGTACATGTCTTACAATTAGTTATGGACTGTAAACAAGTGAAATATGTCAGTTTATATGGCATTACATTATTTAATTGAAAAAAAAAATATATATAGGGTGTCCCGCAACTACCGCATTTAATCTTAAGAACGTATTTTTGAGAAAATTTTATGAGGGAAATTCTAATAAAAAAATGTCGAGGCTATAATAGTTTTTAAATTAATCGCGTTTAAATTTTGCTAATCACAGAGCTGAGATTTCGCGCGCTCAGGCATGACGATATGACAAGTGGTGAATGTACCACGAGGGCCCCATAAACATGCAATATTTTTCAGAAGGTTGTTTGAAAAAACATTTGTACATTTTTAATTTTTAACTATACACACATGTGCGTAATTAATATGCATAATTAATCTCGGGGAATAGTATATCGTAAAATATCAATTCAATAGCAAAATATTACAATATGTATCAGCTGTCAAAATAAATTCGTAACTATGTTCATTTGTCTTGCATGGTAAACATTTTTGTGATAATATCGATAAACTATTTTTGACGAGAAATAAAATTATTATAATTTTACAATATGGAGTACACAAATGAAGAGTATTGTGACATGTTACTCATTTATGGCGAATGTGACAGAAATTCACATGAGGCTAGACGTATGTATGTGGAACGTTACCCTAATTATACACATATGTGCGTAATTAATAGTTAAATTAGTTGGTTTAGATAGTTAGTTTTTAGCAGGGAATAGAAGTAACTCGTTACTTGTAACGAAGTTACGGTTACAAGTTACTTTTTTGGTAACTTTACTGGTAACTGCGTTACTTTCTTTTTTTGGTAACTGTAACGGTAACGAGTTACATTTTTTGGGTAACGGTAACGAAATTTACAGTTACTTTTGTCGTTACTTTGCACACGATTGAACACGGTTCGATTGGATACATGCTATTTATAGCGCTTATCAATAAGACTTGAAAGCCCTTAGACATTCGGCCGTTATGATTCAGTAATTATTTTACACTTCTATCTTCTATGTAATACATAGGACATACAAATATTTCAGTTTGCTGCATATTTTACAGGTTTTAGAATTACAAAATTGTGTTTAAAAAAAATTAAAAAATAAATTAAATAATAGTAAAATGAGAAGGGCTACGAACCCAAAAGCGAAACAGTTTAAAAGACGATGACAATAAGTGTCTAAACGTCGTTTGTTTTTATCTCGTTTTATCTATGTATTGTTCTAATATATATTTATACATTTAATTACATTGTCATCGTCGTTCTTATCGGAAATAAACTGTTTCATTTTTGGCTCGTAACCCTTCTCATTTTACTTTTATTTAATTTGTTATTTGAGCCATTCTACATTGTTTTTTTTTTTTTTAAATAAAACTATATATTTGTTAGTATTACATATAAAAAAAAAAATGCAAAAGTACATTTTTTAATTGATTTTAAAAAAGTAACGGAAAAGTAACGAAAAGTTATTTTTCAAGTAACGGTAACTGTAACGAGTTACTTTTAAAAAGCGATAACTGTAACTGTAACTAGTTACATTTTTTACTCGGTAACGAGTAATTGTAACTAGTTATTTTTAAAAAGTAACTTTCCATTCCCTGGTTTTTAGTTAGTTTTTTAGTTTTAGTTTAATACAGTTTAAGTTTAATACAGTTAAATAGTTATTAATATTTAATTACTTAAATTTAAAAGAAATTATTTATACAGAAGAAAAAATTATAACAAGTGTAACGTTCCACATACATACGTCTAGCCTCATGTGAATTTCTGTCACATTCGCCATAAATGACATGTCACAATACTCTTCATTTGTGTACTCCATATTGTAAAATTATAATAATTTTATTTCTCGTCAAAAATAGTTTATCGATATTATCACAAAAATGTTTACCATGCGAGACAAATGAACATAGTTACGAATTTATTTTGACAGCTGATACATATTGTAATATTTTGCTATTGAATTGATATTTTACGATATACTATTCCCCGAGATTAATTATGCATATTAATTACGCACATGTGTGTATAGTTAAAAATTAAAAATGTACAAATGTTTTTTCAAACAACCTTCTGAAAAATATTGCATGTTTATGGGGCCCTCGTGGTACATTCACCACTTGTCATATCGTCATGCCTGAGCGCGCGAAATCTCAGCTCTGTGATTAGCAAAATTTAAACGCGATTAATTTAAAAACTATTATAGCCTCGACATTTTTTTATTAGAATTTCCCTCATAAAATTTTCTCAAAAATACGTTCTTAAGATTAAATGCGGTAGTTGCTGGACACCCGTATAGCATTAGATTATTTAATTGCTTGTGACATTTGTCATAAGAAGTGGTATCTTATTCGTACATGTATTGGGTGTACAAATAAGTTTTAAAGCGTTTTTTTTGTGTAACGCATAATTTAAACTTAGAATTCAAATATTTTCGCATCCTTTTGATATGTGGTGGCGCTTAATGTGTACTATTAAAAAAAACAATTGACTTCACACAATTGGAAACTTAACATCAAAATTAAATAATTTAAAAATGGTAAGCCACAAGCAATTTATTCGACACTGTGTTCGATACGAATTTCACCAAGGAAAAAGCTCTGCTAAAGCATATGAATCAATTTGTTCTGTTCTTGGAGATATGTTGTATTCAAAAGTACGTGTGAGTTTTAGTTTAGACGATTTAAAGAGGATAATTTTGATGTTAGCGATAGAGAACGTAGTGGCTCCTTAGAAGGTTACAGACAATCAATTGCAAGCATTACTCGATCAAAATTCATGTCAAACACAAAAAGAACTTGCACAGCAATTTAGAGTAACTCAACAAAATATTTCAATTCGTTTACGACAGATGGGAAAGATTCTGAAGGAAGGAAAGTGGGTGCCGCATGCATTAAGTATAAAAAACAAAAATGATCGTCTTGCAAAGTGTTTGAATCTGTATAATAAACAGCAAAGAAAATCTTTCTTGTGGAAAATCGTAACTGGTGATGAAAAGTGGATTTTTTACGATAATCCTAAAAAGAGAAAACATTATTTGGATCCAGGACAACCCACTACATTAACGCCAAAACGCAACATCCACAGCAGCAAAGTTATACTATGCATCTGGTGAGATATGAAGGGTGTGCTATGTTTTGAGCTGCTCCATCCGAATGAAACGGTTAACAATGATCGCTACAGTCAACAATTGATCCGTTTAAATTAAGAAATAGAACGAAATTATCTATTTACTGGCAAACAAAAATGTCCCGTGAAATTGCTTCATGATAACGTTAGGCCTCATGTTGGTAAACCTGTAAAGGAAACGTTGCTAGCGCTTGATTGGGAAATTCTACCCATATATATAATACTACCACGGTGTAAGAATAATAGGTGTATTCAGGGCCACTGTCACCAAGCTTCGATTAACTAATTGGCCTAGTAACTTTGCAGGCTTCTAACTGAAACTGATGTCGGAGTATTAATGTGAGCTCAGCTCCGACATCAATTTCAGTTGAAAGCTTGCAAAGTTACCAAGCCGATTAGTTAATTGAAGCTTGGTGACAGTGGCCTCACTCACCTACATTTCCCCTAAAATGCTGTGACCACGATGTAAGAATAATAGATGATTCTACTCATGTAAAATCACTGTGATTTTCCTGAGGACATTCCGCACATGGTCGAAATAACAAGGTCTACTCATATCCATGACAAATATTCATCCGGTTCTGCGCAGGACTGAATTCCGCCATTTTTTATGTGTATGTGTCTGCACACAAAATCATTTTTAAATATGTTCATATATATGCGCGCAATATGGCGGAATTCAGTCTTGCTTGCTATTGGCTAGATATAAAAGGCTGCGCAATAGCAGACCTTGTTACTTCGACCATGATTCCGCAGTTAACCAGAAGGTGGCGTATATGTATAACACCTAACCCCACAAAGTATTTTAAAAGATATGTGAATAGATCACCTGCTAAAATAAGATCTTAATAAAAGAAACATATAATAATAAAAGAAACTATAATAATTAAAGAAATTGTTGTAATAATTGCACAAACATCTTTTATTAAATTTTGTTGATAAACTTAAAAATAACATTCGTAACATGAGTTAAAAAATTGAATCTTGTACATTTTCTACATTTTTATGTATTATATAAACGAGCTTGTTTCTTTTTTTGACAACTCGTTTTCATTAAATCATTATTTATTTGTTTGGCGTACTGGCGCATTCGCATTGTGATAATACATTGTGATATACATTACCTCAAATATTATTTTTCCATCCGAATTCTTAATCACTTTTGTTGTTATAATGTCATTTTCCTTAAAATGATCCTCACAAACGAGGAAAATTTTAGGTATTCTTATATCAGGATATGCATGCTAGCCCAGTAAAATGGGAAAATTTGGAAGAAATAATGGTTACAGCTCTGAAAATTTGTGAACAGGCTTGTTTTGTGCTCCCTTTGAAGTATTTAAAAGTCCCCACCCGTATCCTCCCTCTGAGAGAAATGGGGGGAGAAAAAGTGTCCAAAAAATCAGTTTTTCGAAAATAACTCAAAAAGTATCAATTTTATCAAAAATAAAAACGTTAAGAAAGTTGTAGCTGACAAAATTCCGCACATTTTCTTTTTTTATGCCTCTCTACGACCAATAGGAGCCGAGATATATATTTTTTTAATTTTGCCTTTTTTGATGCAAAATGATTACGCGTACGCGCGTCGCGCGTTATACGCTTGTATCTCGAGAATAGCCATTCGTATCGCAAAATGCTTCAAATAAAAGTTGTAGGGGATTTAATTACGAAGAATTTCCTTTTTTTAAACATTTCCATACGATTAATATTGACGGAGATATGATCATTTAAACATTTTTATAAGACACAATCGCTGTACGTTTTGCACAATAAAATCAATAATAAGTCGAAAACTGTAGATTGTACGCACTTAGTGTATGTAATGAAAGTTGTACAGAATCAAATTTTGAATCAAAATGTACATATACAATATCGTTCTAATAATCAGTATAAAATGATGCGGGAAGAAATCATGAAAAATTACCATTTTCAAACGTTTCCTTGAAAATAAGTATGTTTTCACTGCATTTAGACAGTACTGCGCTAAATGATTTTTTGAAGAGAATTAATTTATCTAAAAAATGAGCACCGGCTGAACTTTCTACGATGAATAGTTCGCGAGTTACAGCTGTTTGAAGGTGTAACTAAAAATTGACATTTTATTGAAAATTCCGATTTTCGCTTAAAAATTGCGCTTAAAATTTTTTT
>NW_017275249.1:607851-617160 GCF_001594065.2 Cyphomyrmex costatus
AAATCGGTTTTATCCTATTTTCAGTACTTTATATATATACAAAGGTAAAACAAGACAATAAATCGTTCACAAGGTGCAGTTTGTTGTAAAAATACATCATTAAAAACTGTACATTTTTAGAAAATTTGAGTCGAAATTATTTGTCAATTCCGTATTTCTTAAATATCTTCGTTTCTGTTCATTTTACGACAAAATTTGATAGAAACTAATTGAAAGCTTATAAAATTTTCTTTCAATCATTCTTTCTCGTGCCTTTTGTTCTCTATATGTACAATCTCGGAAAGTAAGGCATTTGTGTTCGCGTGCGTATAATTATCGTTACGTAGTAATACTCAGCGTAATATTAATATATATGTATATAATATAATAGAATTATTTGCTTAATAAATAAAAAAATTTGTCACTTTTGATTGTAGCACAGAAATGCAGATACTCTCTCTTAATTTCTTATTATATACCATAACTGGTTTGTGGCGACCAATTGAATGGTCTTCGAAATGCTTTAAGTCGCTATATAGTGTGTACACTTTCCTCACGATGTATCTATTCACGTATTTCTTACTGACTCACTTGATGTATATCATCTTTGTTGTTGATAACGTAGAAGACTTGGCTTCGTGTTGTTCTATTTTCTTAGGAACAATTACCCTATTTTGCAAAGCGACTATTGTTATAATCCGTCGCGATAAAATTATCAATTTGATAGAGATATTGCAAGAAGAACCTTGCAAAGCTTGTAACGAGGAGGAGATTAATATTCAAATGAAATTCGACCGTTTAATCAGGTTGGTGTATTTAAGTATTGACGCAATTTTTAACAATATCAATTATAGTAAAAATCGATAAGTAAATTGTACATACATATATATATATATATGTATACATATACCTATGATATAGATATATATGATGGTGGTCCTTATTTTTCAATTTTTCGAATTTTTTTTGTCTTACCCCCTAGAATATTTCCAATCTACAAAAATATATTTTCTATAAACTTTCAACTTAATCGGATATCTGGAACCCGTGCAATAAAAATTGTTATAAAAGAACTAATAAATCGATGAATAAACATATTAAAGAATCTTCTAGAAATGCTCGTTATATAACACACAAAGAGATGATACCCCCTTGTTGCGAGACGTCACTCCTTTAACTGTATATAAACCGATTCTCTCTTAGGAAATTGGTCTACTCTCTTAAAATCAGCTGAGTATTTCGGAGAAATTCGGGCTAAATAGGAAAAGGTAATTATTTTCGGATCCCAGCAATTTTAGGCGCTTATTTACTGGTAACCTGAGAATTCGTTCGCACTAGGTCAACTAGGTGCGACTCCACGATCCTCCTCTTAGGAGTCTTAGGCTCGATTGTACCAACATTACTTGATTTTTAAACTAGACTTAAAACTTTCTCAGTTTCTGTCAATTTATCGACTTTAAAAAAAGAAAGACAGACTTTTAAGCGTCACTGAAAGTCAAAGTAACGTTGATGCAATCGAGCTTTAGGCGCTTTTATTCACTGGCAGCCTGACAATTCGTTTGTATAATATAGTTCTCTCAGTATCCCAATCATTATCTAACCTTGCAAAATAAATTAGAATCTTAGACGGAATACGAGCTCTAAATCGGTGATAACAGATCACAGATTGCAACAAGGACATGAGTTCGATTGGAATAATGTACAAATCTTAAATGAAGAATCGTGTTATGGGAAACGTATTATCGCAGAGATGCTCAACATTAAAAAACAGCAAAACAGTCTTAACCTACAAACAGACACATTAGATCTACATGAAGCATATATTCCTATTATAAACAAGATATGACTTTGCATTACCAAAATCTTAAACATTATAGTTTTGTACGTCGAGTTAGTTGGACGGTTATAAAAGTTTTATATTTGGAACGACTTGCATTTGCAATGTGTTAACAAAATAATGATTTTGATCGTCACCGAATTTTAATAAATGACTCTTTTAACGATATGGATTACTCGAGGGTGAGTTTTTTGTCAGAGGGACAATTGCTTGTCACATTATTTTATTAATATAACGTTAATTTTGTGTCCTTATTAGTACCACAGGGATACATCACAAACGATCTTCCAATCGCTTGATGAGCTAAATTGTTCTCTCTGTGGAAATACTCAACGTTTTAGAACATAACAATCCATCATAGTTTTATTCTTGTTTTTTCTGCGTTAACTAAAGATGTTTTACTGCGTTAATTAATATTTATATGTACATCTGAGGATGGCTCGAATATGCAGCCGAAACGTTATGGTTTGACTTTTTTTGCGTGCGCATTTATAGTGTGAATTTTAGTTTATTGTTATTTTATTTTAATTTATAATATATTAAATGTTTTATTAGTTCACACATATAATATTGACTCTTAATTGCCTTTTTATTTCATTGACAATTTATAAAATATTTATAAAAATAATGAATATATTTTTTGTATTCTAAATCGTTTTACTACCAAATAATTAGATACTTAAAGACAAAATCATCTTATATAAAAATTATCTAAAAATTTTTTTAATTTCTTCTTTTATCTAGATTAATATAAAATAAATTATCTTCATCTTATCTAAAATACATTTTTGTGTTATTTATCTTATCTATATCTAGATAATTTTGAATTATCTAAGCGCAACACTGCTCATGCACCGGAAGAGGTGAGGTCATGCAGTTGGGTCATGCATGCAGCGAGTGTGCATGAAAAGAAACGGAACGAACATCTATGCTTCTATGCGCATCATTCATGCAAGAAACGGAACGCACCCTTGACGACAGTAGTAAACCGGACAAACGCGCGTATTCGGCACAATCTTTAAAAGTTAATATTTTATTAACTATTACTCAAATTGGAAAATGGTAAAGGACTTTTCAAATTAGTTAAGTCCGCTCTACCTGCGCATGTAATTTTTCGCGGTCGTACTGGGACACCCTGTACATATACATATATACAGGGTGTATATATGTATACATATACAATATGTATATTATACATATATACTCTATATCATGTTTAATTATTAACAATTTATCTAATTGTTTAAATAAGACGTATATAAGAATTCAAATAATGTAGAAAAGTAATATATAGTATATATGTTAAGAGAAAGAAAAGTCCTCTAAATCAATATTAATACGCTTTATAAACGTCAATGTCAACAGTATCCTATAGTATAACGAAACTTAAATGTTTAACGAGCCGGATGCACGGCTTGATATCCAATTGAGCTAAAATTTTATAGGTATTTTTTTGTGGATTGGAACTAAGGAATGAGACGGAAAAAATTGGAAAATAATGATTGGAAAATCACCCTAATATACAGGATGTCCCATAAGGAATAAAGTAGAAGCCGCACTGATGGCGTGTAAAGACTCAAGAGGAATAAAAAAGTTTTATACCATTTTGAGATAATTGCTGTAGTTTTTGAATTAAAAAATAAAATATCGAAGCCAATATGTGGTGACGCCACGCCATGCAGGTTCATAGTACAAACTCGATGGCGCGCAGCGAAAGGAAAGATGACGCATAATTCGCGCAATGTGTAGCGTGGTATCACCGCATATTGGCTTTGTATTATTTTTTAATTCGAAAACTACAACGACTATCTCAAAATGGTATAAAACTCTTTTGTTCCTTTTGATTCCTACGTCCGTGGCTCCTATACGTTATTTCTAGAACATCCTATGTATATGTATATACATATACGGCTATTTAATAAAATTAAAACGAAAATAAATAAATTGAACTATAAAAAGAATTAAATTGGATTAATTTTGTTTTAAAATAAAAAAAATATTTTTTTTAATTAGCTTATTGCTCTACAATCACAAATTTACATATATGTTTTGTACGTATTTTTCGTTATTATAGCATTAACAATTTCCAAAATATTGTGCAATAGCATGACGTATTGAATGACGACTGTCAATTTTTCACCATACTTACTAAAAATTAAATATTTATCAATTAATATAGTTTTAAGATAGCTTTTGCCTTTCTTTTATTGCTTGCAGATTATATATATATACATTACACATATATACATATTTATTATGTATTTTTAAAATGTTCATGCAGATTATATTCCATGCCTTATATAATCTTATATATAATCTCGGCGATATGCACTGTAATTGGAGGAATACTGTATATGTTAGACGGTCAAATACCCTACGGGTTCGTGTGGGTACCTTGGGAATGCACTTCGTTTCTTTTATTCTGTCTTACATCTCTTCAAGAGATGGTAGCTGTATTTATTGGCATTATTGTAAACGCCGCGACAGAAACTACGGTTTTAGGATTTTGTTTGCAAATATGTGCAAGATTTGAAATTCTAAATTATCGCCTTCAGAGTATGATAAAAGATGAGAAGGAGACCATGCGGAAAAGTTTATTGAACAATACAAGCAGATTATCAAAACACGTTTCTTTTCATCTCTGTATAATCAGGTTCGTTAAATAAATGATATTTGCTTTGTGCGTGTATTCTTTTCAGACTTAAGTTGTGCTTTATTTCATCATGTATAAAAAAACAATAATTTAAACATCTATAACAAATCTATAAATATCAAAATTAGATTATTACTCAAACTCATTTTGCATTTTTTACTTTAATGATTTGAAATAATAGGTCGTTAAACTTACGTACGATGAGCTATAAATGTAGTTGCCAAAAATTTATTTTAAAAATATAGTTTTGTTTAAAAAAGTGAAGATAAATCTTCGCATTATTTCGTATTATGTTGTTATCTGAATATATTCTTGTTGTAAAAATATATCTGATTATAAAAATTATACAATAAACCTGAAAAAATTATAGTTTCATTTTCGTATAATTTTAAAATAATTCTAATTTTAATGCATCGATGGAATATATCCTGTAATAATTCCTTATAATGTTTTAGTTATTTAATTGTATCACGATATACAGAGTATCTCAAATCTACTGCATTACTTGCTGGCAGATTCTTGAAGTCATTTTGATAATAATCGAATACAACAAATATGAATATTCTAAAACAAAATTGTCGAGGTTATAATATTATAGTTTTTAAATTATTAGGTATACAAATTAGTTCGGTCCGTTTTTTGTGTTCAAAAATGCATTTATTTCAAAACAAAATGAATGAACAGATTAATTAAAGTATTGTCCATCGCTGGCTACTACTTTTTCTCTCAGGCAATTTTCGAATTGCATCTCGAAAAAATGACTCGTCTGGAGGCGATCATCTTTTGGAAAACAAACCGAACTAATTTGTACTCCAATATAAGCATGTAAAGTTAATTATTATCAATCGAAATATTACCTAAAGTTAGCACGTTTAGTTATGATTAACACTTAATTGCGTTGTATTGGAGCAAAATGCTAACTACATCTAAAATGTGTGAATTTTAAACGAGAATTTAAAACAACTTTAAATACTTATAATTAAGAAATTATTATTAGCTATGACATTTTTATATTAGAATTTTCATTTCAAAATGTCTTTAGGATGCTACCCACGTAGCACACCAGCGCGTGTAAAGCGCTTTCGAAGCGCTGTTCGGATTGCACCTCCCAAGTGTTATTAATTATGCACTTTTATTACATGCGGCTAATTTTGCGCGTAAAAAGCGCTTTAAAAGCGCTCGCTCTTCCTATATTGCACATGAAAAGTGCAGTAAATGTGCTATAAAACTGTATTTATTTTGCTCTGATTATATGCGCTTATAATGCGCTTTTTATAATGGATTTTGAAAGCGCTTTTAAAGCGCTAAAAAGCTGCTAAAGTAATACGACTGCATACTCGTTTTTTTAGCGCTTTTTAAGTGCTAGTGTGCTATGTGGGTATTAGCAGGTGATATGGTAGGCCTAAGACCCCTATATGTATACAATATTCATAATTATATATATGTATGTAATAATTTATACTAACCATATTATATAAAAAATAGATATTTTGTACAATATATCTATAAGGTTGTTCCAAAATGTTCGGATGTCCTGCTTTCAATGGCAGATTCTATGGAACATTATTCTAACAAAAACGTTCTATACAAAAACGTGTTGTGTATGTGCGTGTTGTGTGTGTCTAGATTGCAATAGTTTTCAAATTATATATTATATATAATTAAAGTTGGCCAATTATGGCGTCTAAAAATCGCTCGCTCAAAGGCGGAACATTGCGCGGGACTGCTGTACATTCCCTTGTTAAATATATTGATATACAATAATTGAGACAATTATTATGGCAAAATGTTTAACTGACGAAATTCGATTTCTTAATGTAAAGCATTAATAGTTTTATAAATTAATAACGTTTTATAATACAAAATCAAATTTTATAATAACGCAGTTATCCTAACAGCACAAATGTCGATATGTCGACTGCTAATCGATTTTGTTAAGTCAGACCTTTCGGAATCGACCGTAAGTCGATTTTGTCTACAGACGTCCCTCAAATGTCGACTTTAGAACATCTAGAACAAGAAGACAAGAAGACTAGAACCAGGAGAGTAAACTAGCGTGGTGAGGGTAGGTCAAAAAACGTCCGCGGTTATTCATTCAATGCGCAGTGGCATTGCACATTGAATGAAAGTTTGCGCATGCGCGCGTCGGTTATAACCAAGAAGTCTTGTTCTTAACCTTTGCGTTATCAAGAAGTCTTCTTGGCGTTATATAGCCCAAAAAGATTAGGGCTAAAGACGCTTTATTTTCCCCTCATCCGAGGGACACACTTAAAAAAGAAAAAAATCTTCTTAAACCATCTTAAACAGAATGTAAATTGTAAAAAGAAATTATACTGTATATTAAATAACTTGTTTATAGGCAAATTCTGTATTGTATACAAATTTTGGAGTATGATTACAGTAATTTTTTTTTATTTACAGAATATTATTAATATTTCCGTCGTCGTTGGAATAACATATATTGAAATATGTATGATTTTTAGTCTTCTTGAGTCCAAAATTCAATTAAACAAAAACAAGGTTTGTTTGACATGCGCAGTCACGAATTGAAAACGACTATCAGAGCGACAGAGAGGACTAATGAAGCGCAAGAGTGGGGGAAGTTATCCGCCGTCACTTTTTGGCCTACCCCCACTACCGATATTTGACCGAGTTTACTCTCCTGGTTCTAGTCTTCTTGACTGCCAGGTACAGATTGGACTATGGTCATACAAAATTGTACAAAATCATTGCATTGCATTCATTCGATCAGAAGATGACCTCGCAACCTTTTTGATAGTTACTCTCGACGTTAATATGCGTGTAAGAGTTTATCATCGCAACAAGGAATTGACCTGGATGCAATGGGATCAGCCAACTTCTGAAACCAGTGTATCAAAAATGCTTGAAATTTTAAACAAAAGTATGGTTTCTTTTTCGAAGTATAAAATTTAAAAAACTATTCTAAAAATTAATTATTTTATAAGATTTTTTCGTATGATTATGATTATGATTTCATGATTATGATTTTTTTATTATTATTTATGTATGATTTTTTGGAAATATATATTACGGAATTAATAAATGCATAAAATCAATAAACAAATTGATGTTCTATTTATATTTATTTAGTAATAAATACATATATATACTCTAAAGTATATATTATAACAGCTATGTGTAATACTTATTATTATACCTATTTTTGTACATTATTCACATGACTTATCAGCTGTTTTTTCCTTTTCTTGTGCCGGTTTTACTATATTCGGATCTATGTTTTTTTTTGCACGGACAAGTTTCACACGTTTTCGAAATTCTCTTTCCTTCTTTTTTGCTTCATTATTTGCAAACCTGATTGTATATCCGTTTATACTTTCGTTTTACATTTTTCTTGCAAAGTTTCTCCTTCGCTTTTCTGGACTTTTTGATAGTTACTCTCGACGTTGATATGCGTGTAAGAGTTTATCATCGCAACAAGGAATTGACCTGGATGCAATGGGATCAGCCAACTTCTGAAACCAGTGTATCAAAAATGCTTGAAATTTTAAACAAAAGTATGGTTTCTTTTTCGAAGTATAAAATTTAAAAAACTATTCTAAAAATTAATTATTTTATAAGATTTTTTCGTATGATTATGATTATGATTTCATGATTATGATTTTTTTATTATTATTTATGTATGATTTTTTGGAAATATATATTACGGAATTAATAAATGCATAAAATCAATAAACAAATTGATGTTCTATTTATATTTATTTAGTAATAAATACATATATATACTCTAAAGTATATATTATAACAGCTATGTGTAATACTTATTATTATACCTATTTTTGTACATTATTCACATGACTTATCAGCTGTTTTTTCCTTTTCTTGTGCCGGTTTTACTATATTCGGATCTATGTTTTTTTTTGCACGGACAAGTTTCACACGTTTTCGAAATTCTCTTTCCTTCTTTTTTGCTTCATTATTTGCAAACCTGATTGTATATCCGTTTAACTTTCGTTTTACATTTTTCTTGCAAAGTTTCTCCTTCGCTTTTCTGGCGGCTGCTCTTCTTTCACGTTTGTTTTCTCTTTCTTTTTTTCTTTTGTTCTTTAATTGACAATCTTTACAAAAATTGGATCGTGAATGTGGTTTATACTCAAAGTACCCAATGGTGCAGGACTCTTCTTGGCACATTTTCATTGCACTTATTTTTTGCAATGAAAAATAAATATCTTGTAGGCACGTCACCTTTTCCAAAAGATGATAAGTGACAGGATGATTATGAGCATGTAACTGAAATAAACAAGCCAATCAAGCCAATAGTATAGGCAGACAAATTCATATACAAAAAAAACTTGTAACGTATAAGGCCTGGTCTACAATAAGTCGGGAGCCGTTATCGTATGTCGTGCCGTAAGAAATTGGCCAATCATGTTCGATTGTTTTCAACTGTGAAATTATACATTGAGGCTTAAAAGTCCGAAA
Organism: Cyphomyrmex costatus; assembly: GCF_001594065.2. NCBI lineage: Eukaryota > Metazoa > Arthropoda > Insecta > Hymenoptera > Formicidae > Cyphomyrmex > Cyphomyrmex costatus. The sequence goes on from NW_017275249.1 coordinate 616,782, forward strand.
ATACCTCGATGGTCATGTCATTCTTTACAAGTAAAGAACGTTGTATTGTATTGCTACAATGTTCCGAAGTGCTTTCAAAAAGTATGAAAAGTAATCCACACTTTGTTTCCGTCATACCCCATGATCCCATGAATTGACAAAAAGGTCTCGCATTCCACTTTTTTAGTAACACCGTTGTGTTAAAAACATTTTCTAAAGTGCATTCCATTGGTGTATGCAGCAACGGTGAGAATTTGTCGGAAAGTAAAGGTAGTGACTGATTGTCAGAAAAACGGGAAATCGAGGAGCTTTCAAGATCATTTGAATCTATAACCGAGGAGCTTTCAAGATGATTTGAATTTATAATCGAGGAGCTTTCAAGATTATTTGAATCTATAAT
>NW_017275249.1:618163-629486 GCF_001594065.2 Cyphomyrmex costatus
TATAAGGTTAGTGATCAACTCGATCGTTGATCGACTCTAGTTGATCGTGTTAGTAATTATGTTTTAATATTATTTAAATTTGTTATAAATTTGACGAAATATTGAAGTGTTTATTGGCAAAAATCATAAGTAAACTTTTATTACATAAGAGATGTATATTTAGGTATTGAAGTTTGTGTCTAGAGTCGATCAACGATCACTAACCTTATACGAAGAGATTTAGAGAGTGGCAGACTGACCCCAGCAGTGGCAGTTTTCGTGTTCGTGTACCCCGACAGCGTTTCCGGACCCCGGACCATTTAATCGAGACATAGGCCGGTATTCATAGTCAGTTCTTATATTCAAGACCGTCTTAAGTTCAGTCTTGAGGAGTTACGAACCAATCAGAGGGCCGCTTTAGCATCTTAAGACATTACTTAAGACATTCTTGAAATAAGAACCGACTATGAATACCGGCCATAAATATTTCATCGCCAATGATGGGGCCGCCATGTGTTCTGACGTAATGCTTTGGTGTCGAGATGCCCAAATCTGCTCATTTCCTCCAGCCAATCACGTAATTGGTCACGTGATCAAGTTGGCGATTCTCTCTACTAGAGGTTCTCTAGTCACATAGGTTTATTTTTTTACACGTTTTATCTTTAAGACTAAACTTCTTGAGTCCAAAAATCAATCAAACAGAAACAAGGTTTGTTTGACATGCGCAGTCACGAATTGAAAACGACTATCAGAGCGACAGAGAGGACTAATGAAGCGCAAGAGTGGGGGAAGTTATCCGCCGTCACTTTTTGGCCTACCCCCACTACCGATATTTGGCCGAGTTTACTCTCCTGGTTCTAATCTTCTTGCAAGGCCTGTTCTTTTTGCCTGCACTGTCTGAACTAGTACATACAGTGCAATAAGTTGAAATGAAACAAACGTATATCTGTTTCACTTCAACTTATTGCACTCTGTGTACCAGTTCGGTAAAAAGAACAGGCTTTTATGTGAGAGCTAAGCCAAGAAAAAATGTCAGGACTTCACCGGTGCTGAGACTTGAACCCAGTTAGAGGTTAGAGTTGCATGCACATATATCACACTTGTCACTTGCGCATGCGTACAATAACAGCCAATCAGACTTAGGCATGTATTACCTCGTCGCACCGTCCCGCAGTGGCTTCCCCCCCGCAACGTTATGCTCTGTCCCTATATTTCTATGTCCATGATTACAATACGGAGCACCGCAGCCACTTATTTTTGCTATAAATATTTATTTAAGTTATTATTTTTAATATTTAATACATCGACATTGATGATTTAATATTTTTTACGCTGTTAACTTAAATGAAAGAGAATATACAAATATATACATTACATTAAGGTTAGAATTAATAGACGAAGATAGTGTATATATATATATATATATATATCTTTCTCTCTCGTAGCATTTTGCCACAATCGCGCTCGTGTCCAGACTCTGGTATAGGGTCTCTAGTCCGAATTGACTTTAGAGACCTCACGTGGTAGGACCTTGAAGCTCTGGATCATTTTTATAATGCCTTTTTTTACAAGAAGATAACTCTACGAGCCTTCAGGAGCTTTTTTTGATTACAAATATCATAATTAAAACACGATTCATGTTATATTTTAGCCACAATTTCAGTATAAAGGTATGTATTTATAAGTGCAGAGCTAGGTCAGTTATGCTCATTTTTCTCCTCGAAGAAATAATATTTCCTTATGAAACCTGTTGGGATTTCTTTGTTATATTGCTGGGAAGGCTCGTACAGAGACAGATTTCGCAAATTGATTCTTGAAAATTTTTATTAATAAAATCATGTACACCTCAACTGCACCATAGTACACATCGAGTGAGATATCAGTACAAATTATTTTTTTCTCTTTTTACAAAAAAATAGCTCTGTACGAGCCTTCAGAAACCTTTCCTAATTACGAATATCACAATTAAAACGCGATCCATCCAATATTTTAGCCGTAATTTGGGAATAAAAAATTCATCTTCAACTAGAGGTCTCCATGGGTCTCTCCTGTCGACCCTTAATGCCTGGTTTATGCTTCGGTCTTAAGGACTTAATCCTAAAATACAGCCAATAGAGTTCAAATTTCGGTTAGAACTGGCAGCTTTATTGATTGAATTTTAGGATCTTGGGATTAAGACCTGAAGCATAAACCAGGCATAAACTAATTTTAAAACTAAGATTAAGACCGAAGCATAAACCAGGCATTTATCATTGGGCACGTTCAAGTTGACAAAGCGACTAGCCTAGAGATCCTATATGGAGAGATGGCCCAATGTCCGGCATGATGTTGTGAAACCTGAAATCACGTGATCTTGGAAATACGCGCCAATATATCAACTCCAATTTCGAAACATCACGTAACACTACTTGTTTATTACAACTTTGTTAACTCGAAGTTGTAATGAATAATCATTAGAAAAAGTTTATTTTTCGTAAATATAGAATTGTGGATAAAACAGACAAAATAGACAAAAACGTGCAAAACGTATTAAATTCGAATAAAAAAGTTGCTTTCCATTTACACACAGTGTGATACGAAATCTGAAGTGATATAAATATTTTATATTTAATCAATGACTTTACTACTTATTTATTTGGTGAAAACTTATCGCATAACACAGATTTCCTAACCTCATATTAGTCATATTTAATGTGAGTTAATCGGGGAGCATAGACTTTTGCATAACGCATAAACCATATACATAAAGAATTTGATTGGTCCACTGACTCATGCATAAGAAAATGGACCAATGAAATTCCTTATGCACATGCTTTATGCGTTATGCAAAAGTCTGTGCTCCCCGCTTTAACAAGACTTGATAAATCATACGATCTCGAGTTTGTGCAGATTGTTGGCAAAAAATCAATTGAATTGCCAGAATGAAAAAAAAAATAACACTTTTAGGTTAATTTACATATAAAATGTATGTATGTATTTATAAATGAATTTTTATGTATATTTATATATATATATTTTTTTTCCAAAATTTCTAGTGATACATTTTTGATGATTTTAAACTTACTTACTGTAAAAGAGACTCGTCTAAGTTAATTTTTGTCTCTGACAATACTTTTTATAATCATAAGCAGACGACGCTTCTCTCACTCTTACATTCGCTTCTTTCACTCTCACATCCGGTTTCACAACATCATGGCAGAACCAATCACGGATCAGTCGTCATTGGCCCATCTCTCCATATAGGATCTCTAGACTAGCCTGCTCGCCGAGCAAATGAACATAATTGGTTATTACTTGTAGATCCAACCAATCATATTCGATCGCTCGGCAAGCGTATACCTAGCCGCTTTGTCAATTTGAACGTGCCCATAGTTTTAACATAAACATTTTTGTATAGAAAAGTTTTTGTCTTATGACATTTCCGACCCGATCGAGTTTACTCTAATCTGGATTGGATTAATGACGTTTCATGCTCTCCTATTGGCAGAATCTGTAGAGTCCACCAATAGCAAAATATTTTCTAACCTAGGTTGGAGCAAACCCGGTCAAGACAAAAACACCTTTAGAATATTCCATAGATTTATCAGTAAAAGGATTTTTGAGCATTTTGGGAAACTCTGTATATATCTCGTGCTTTTATTTCTAAAATTCTGTAGTATTTATGTATACGTATTATACATATATGTATATATAACACACACCAGTACACCACACACAACACACGCGCGCGCAGATGTATGTAGTGCACGCTACAGCATGATAAGTCTGTTTGAATAGTATGTCAAATAATATAATAAATATTTATAGACTTGCTGAAATGATCAACGATGTGTTTAGTCAAGTGATCTTCATTCAATTTTTTATCAGTATTTTGGTACTATGTTCATCTATATATTATCTGTCTTCTCATATAACAGTTACAGACGTATTTAACTTCACAATTTATATATTTTGCTTGTTTATGCAAATTTTTGTTTATTGCTGGGCTGGCAATGAAGTTACGCTTAAGGTAGTTGTAGCCTAAGGTAGTCTATAAAAATATCTATATTTAGATAAAAAAATGATGTTTTGCAAAAGACTTTTACGACCAGACTTAATATAAGTCTCACACAGTTTCTAATGACAATTTAATTATTCGATCTAATCATTATTATTTGCATAGAGCGTTGCATTAGGCGAAGAAATATATCATATGGATTGGATATTAATGACAAAAAGCGAACAACAGGATCTACTGATGATTATGAAACGCAGCACAAAACCTATCAAATTCTCTAGTAGTTTCTTAGTAACATTGTCTCTGGAATCTTATAGCAATGTCAGTATTAAAATTAATACTATTTTATCAATTAATTAATTATAACACTATTTAATCTCTATTAAACTTGCTTATTTTATTTTATAGCTTCTGAAAACGTCATTCTCTGCATTTAATCTTTTGCAACAATTGTAAATGTGTTATTTATGTCTTTTGATAGACACGTGTACAATATATAATTATGAATAAATCGTTTATTGCATATATCTTGATATTTTTTCCAATGATGACAGGCTTTTTTTCCAATTATAGCATAACTTATTAACACCAGATACAAAAATTGAGATCAATGAATGATACGTACCTATACAGGTGATTCAAAATAAACGTTTTTCCTTAAAATGCCATATTCCTAAATTAATTCCAAAAAACGATTTTTCTTTTGCCAAAATTTTGTTTGAAGCTTAGTTTTTAAATTATAATAAGAAATAGTTAGTAAATGATAGGACGCGTAGAAAAGCCAGAAACGGCGTAACTCACTGTCCGACGCAAACAGTATATGTTATACACGATAGTGAAATAACACGGTTTCAACCTATCAGAAATCAAATATACTAGAATACACAATTTCTGACACGTTGAAATCGTGTTATTAATTCGCTATCTCTATCGCTATTCCATTACATTGTATCTTGGGCTTTCAGAAAAAAAACCGTTCACTATGAGCATTCAAGCTCAAGACACATAATGCGAGGGAATAACAATAGCGATAGCGACAGGATACACGCTTACCGACAACTGTCGGTGTCGTTAAGTAGCGATAACCAATGGTAAGGACTGTTCTAGGAGAAAAGTGCGATTCTTATTGGCTATCGCTATTTAACGACACCGACAACTGTCGATAGCCGTGTACAGAATATGAGCCATTCTGTAACTTCCTAACGATAATGTCGATATCGTTATGAAGCGACAATTTTCGGTTGCGCTAACGATGGTATAACGAAAAAGTTAAGCGGGGAGCACAGACTTTTGCATAACGCATAAAGCATGTGCATAAGGAATTTCATTGGTCCATTTTCTTATGCATGAATCAATGGACCAATCAAATTCTTTATGTATATGGTTTATGCGTTATGCAAAAGTCTGTGCTCCCCGCTTTATTCTATAACTCAGGATAACGATGCGATGTCGGTACAAGATATGATATCGACGTCGTTATCGAAACGACTATATTCGAATTGATATCACTCCATCGTTGTAAAATTGAACCAATCAAATCTCTTCCTTTATACACATTTCTCAATAAGTTTAGGAAAGTTAAAATGTCTCCATTATATTTATAGATCCATGATGATCATGGTTATGGTTAAAGGTTATGCTCAGTTAAGCGGGGAGCACAGAATTTTGCATAACGCATAAACCATACACATAAAGAATTTGATTGGTCCATTGACTCATGCATAAGAAAATGGGCCAATAAAATTCCTTATGCACATGTTTTATGCGTTATGCATAAGTGTGTGTTTCTCGCCTTAAGCTGGTTCTACATTAGTCGCAACGCAGCATCGCAAACATTGCGGTCCAATCAACATCAAGCTCGCTCGACTCTGATTGGACCGCAACGCTTGCGACATGCTTGAAACGCTGCGATGCGACTAATGTAGAACCAGCTTTAAGGATCATCTACAATAGGCACGTAATAAACGTAACGTAACCGTAAAGCGGCGCGCACAGACTTTTGCATAACGCATAAAGCATGTGCATAAGGAATTTCATTGGTCCATTTTCTTATGCATGAGTCAATGAACCAATCAAATTCTTTATGTATATGGTTTATGCGTTATGCAAAAGTCTGTGCTCCCCGCTTAAAAGTTGCAATATTTGAACTTTTATGGTTACGGTTACGGAAAGAGATCAAGTTAGGTTAAATTGGATTATAGATCGATACAAGTAAATAATATTGGAATATTGATTATAGATCTGTGCAAAATATGTAAATATTAAAATGCAATTGAAAAAAGATAACAATTATAACTAAAATACTTAATATATATATATATATATATATATATAAATTATACTTATTAGAAAGTAATAGATAGGCTAGATTCGGGGAGACGCTATTAGCACTATTTGTTTCATTTTATCTTCGTCGTCCATTAGACGTGATCACGTGAGACAAGGCGTACCACACAAATGGCGCTAATAGCGCGCTGCCCGAATGCAGCCTAGTCGATGTCCTGGTGACAGAGGCTCACGAATACTTTTTTACATCTCGCAATATTTCTAATAGTTTCTCGAATTGCGAAACAGTCATTCGTGTGAACTTAAAAAATTGCTCATGATCCAATTGTTCTTTATAAATTGGAAAAGAGTATCAAAATGACCTTTTTCCTTCCGTTGTAACAACGTAGGTCGAACACAAAATTTTCGTTTTGAAGTCTTTCTTTTTCCTCCGCCATAATTCCAAAATAATTGCAATTAAATTTACATTTACAAGAGCTGCTTTTCTTTGCAGAGAATTTATTATTTTTTTAATAAATATGTACGACAATAAAATCAACTTCAAATATCAAGCAACGAAGAGGTCAAAATACTCCGTAATTGTATTTTACAAGTACAGTTCCTTACGTTAGTTACGTTATCGCTACGGGCTGCCATTGTAAACGACAGGATTTAAGATATACAAGGGGCTACGTTCCGTTTAGGGCATATGCGCGCATTTTATATAGTGAGCGTCACGTATACTATAGAGGAATGCGCGCATATGCGTGAAACGGAACGCAGCCAAGGTCTGTTCTTTATTGCTGAACTTTTGCACCAATTCATCTTTTTTCCTTTTCCCTTCTCCGGAGAGAAGAGGAAGAAAGATGAACTAGTGCAAAAGTTCAGCAATAAAGAACAGACCTACAATCGATCCCCAGAAGTGCAGAAATAAAGAACAGACCTATATTGTCTACATATATTTATTTTGCCGCTCGATTAAATTGCGCCAATTGCGGAGCAATTAGTCCAAAGCAATCCAAAGGTATATTGAACAAAGTTTAAACAGTGTCGTGAGAAATAAATAATGCATTTATAATATAACATTGAGCAAGATTATAGGAAACATCACGTATTATAAATATGAATCCCACGGAAGCTGAAACTATTGCTGATTTGGTTCAGAATATGATTATTTCTTTATGTGGTGAACAAAAACCAGGTTAGTTTTGAAGCAACACAATTGCCGCAATATTTAGAAAAAGTTAACTGTGTATGCTTTCCTTTTAGAGGACACACTCGACACAAACATCGTTCTATCTTTATCATTCGTTGAATGTTAAGAAGGATAGAACGACGTTTGTGTCGAGTGTGTCATCTAAAAGGAAAGCATACTGTGTATGTTATTTTGTTATTTATAATTACTCCCATTTTAAAAAAATTGTTACACTATTCACTTTGAACTATATAATTAAGCATTATTAATGTTTCGTATTGTATATATAAATTTTCCATGTTTGAGATTGCTAAGCAGAAAGATGTAAATACAGAAAGGTAAAAAAATGAGTTTATTAGATTTTGAAATTTGAACTAGAGTTTATTAAATCATACATTATACATATATATATATTTAAATATAACTAGTTTTTTATTAATAAAATTATATGAACATTTTGACTGTACTCAGTCTTCATCAATCTGAATATAATTAACAAGATAAAGGAATCATAATAAAGTTCTTTATATTAAACATTAGAAAGAGATACACATAATACCGAACATGAAGTCATAATAATCATATCATAGATAGAACACACTATATGTTCTTCCTAATGTTTAATATTAAAAAGTTTTATTATAATTTCTTTTTTTTTGTTTATTGTTTTCAGGCTGAAATAAAAACTAAGTACAATTGAAACATTTTTATGATTTTATTGATAAAAAATTGATTTAATTTATATATATATATATATATAATGTATGATTTAATAAACTAATTCAAATTTCAAGATCCAATAATTGTGCTCATTTTTAATCTTTCTATTTATATTTTTTTGTATTGTGTTTCAGTAATAAAATGTTGTTTATCTCATATTATGAAGAGGTATTTCAAAAATGTCTTTTTATGATAGTACAATTATTTTGAGAATATATAGTAAGGTAAATTTAAAAAACTTAGAGCAAAAATCTTGTTGGGTTTTCTTGGTAAAATTTGATTAATTTGCATTATTATGTGTTTTAATAAACCAAACTTATTTGAAGAAGCCATTTACATATAATTTAACAAAAAATATTGGATGATATATAAAATGTCTTAAGAATTAATTATCTTCAGCAAAGTGGCATACTTTATGTTTGTTTTTTAAATTGCTGTACATATGTTTAAAGTTGTATATTAAAATATAAGTAATAATAATCTTTTCAAACATATTTGGATTTTAGCATATATGTGCCTTAATGAATTTTTATAATTATCACTAATATTTTTCAGATTTTTTAATAACATTTTAGTATATATATTTATATTTAATAAATATAAGTTGTAGTATATAAAGGAGTAATAAAAAATTTTTTTCTAATTTTCTATATTCCTTTATAAATATGTAATATATATAATAACACACACAAAAATTTATAACACACGCAAGTTAAAATATTTTTTATATTTTATAGAATCAATCAGAAGATTTATGCGTTTTTCCCTTGGCTTACTGTCATCTACTCAAGGTATAGAAACACTGAGAGAAGATGAAGTAACTGTAGCAACATATATAAAGAGTAAATTATCACCACAAGATGCAATACAGTTTGATAAACTGCATAATGATTTAAAAGATGGGGTAATATTAATTTTACATTCTTCTAAGCATTTTGTTTTGATAATATTTATTTTATTTATACTTATTTATTGTACATATCAATCTTGTTCTTTCATTAGCCCTTGAAGAATCGTATAAGCATTCTAATATTTCTGTTGAACATGGGTCAATCGGTGGAACAAATAAAGGACAGGATCTTTTCATTTCCAGATATGAAATCAGAATTAAGCCCAATTGCATCAACTAGTGGTAAGACTACTACAATCGACATTTATCAGAGAATTGTCTAATAATTTTTTATATTTAGGACAATTGTCACAAACATCATGTTCTCCAGCGCAAATTATATCATTAAATACTACAGAAACAAGTTCAAAAGGATTATTAATAAATCCAAATAAAATATTCAATGAGGAGTCCATTTCAGAAGATGTATTAGTTCAAGACTTGATATATTCTTTTCAAAGTGTTGAAGGAAAATTTTTAAAATTAGACTCCAGTTATGGATTTCAGATAGACCCTGTAGCAAAAATTAATAGATCACAAAAACAAGCTGTTTTAAGACTAAGTGAACTGGGATATTTACATAGTGTAGTGCGAAAAGGGTTAAAGAGAATGTCTGTAACTGGTGCAGGTAGAGTCACCGATAGCTTTGTTGCTGCATTACATAAGGAATTGTCAGAATATTACAGATTCATAGCCATAATGCAAGAAGAAGTGAATAGGTAAGAATTAAATACAGTGATGGTGGTATATATTGTATCAAATGGCGAATTCGGCACACATGTACTGATTCGGTTCTGGTGCTGCTCTGATACGATGCTAGTGAGGAACCACTTTAGTGCTATACTAAACTGTACTTTCTTGAACTTGTTCAGTTTATTTGGTTGGTCCGAAAATATTACATAAATTCAGCATTATACTGGATGAGTTTTCATTTATCGAATACAATAATCTGAGCGCACTGATACAGCTATACTGCGCACTATCCGAATGTGTAGTACTGAAAAAGTTTGCACTCAATGCGCATTAGTGCAGTTTGCCGAATCCGCTAAAAGACATGAGGATCACAAAATTACATTAATATTATAAATCCAATAACAATATTTTCTTTACTTGAAATCCATTTGGAAAATATCTATAATATAATATCATTTATAATAAAGTAATATAAGCGTAATTAAAAAAAAAACAGGTCTCAACATCAAATGGTTACATATAAAGTTACATTATCCCATTTACATCTTTGGGCATACGAGCCTTTGGAAACTCTGAAATGGTTAGCAAGTATAGTAAGAGCTTGTCAAGGTCAAAAAGGTGGTGCATTAGCATCAACTGTTTATGAATTTAGTTATCATGGAGATGCTATTGTGAAGAATTTAGTCAAAAGAATTTTGGAAAGTATTTGCAATCCTTTATACAGCATGTTAAAGAGATGGATCGCTGATGGAGAGTTAGACGATCCATATAAGGAGTTTTTCATTCAAGCGTGCAATGATGTTAGTGGAGATAGAATGTGGCATGAGAAATATCAAGTGAGAAATTCAATGGTGCCATCTTTTCTTAGTAAAGCACAAGCGAAGAAGATTCTGGGAACAGGAAAAAGTATTAATTTCTTACGTGAAGTTTGTAAAGATTTTTCACCATGGCAAGATAGACATGCAGATATGTTTAGGAATACTGATGAGGAATATAATGGTCAGTAATAATAATTATGCTAACTATTGATAATTGTTGCTACAAGATGATCTTCATATTGTCTTTCTGGATAATATTTGTATCTAAAAATATTTACAATTTATAAAAATTTTGATTAATATCAAATAGATTATTTATTACAACTTTGTCTAATTTTTGGAAGGATATTTAATATTTTTGTATTTCTTTTAGTTGAAGTCTTTTTTGATATGGATCCAGATGGTCGTTTGCAAACTATGATGGATGCTGCTTACAAAGAAACTTCAACAAGAGTTGTTGAAATATTGACAAAACAATATCATCTTATGGATCATTTACAGGGAATTAAGGGATATCTTTTGCTTGGTCAAGGCCATTTTATTCAACATCTTATGCACTTATTAGAGTAAGAATATCTCTTGTACAATGTGCGTGCGTGCGTGCGTGCGTGCGTGCGTGCGTGCGCGCGCGCGCGTGTGTGCGCGTGTAAAATTAATATATTAATATACACAAATACACACTAATATATAGATTTTAAAATATATTATTAATATTTATTAATTTATTTTATTAATTATATTCAGGGAATGGAAGTAACTCGTTACTT